>NC_134832.1:46220661-46400265 GCF_004210375.1 Tachypleus tridentatus
TACAACAGAGTGGTAAGTTCTTACTATATTGTTATGTATCGTCCTTCTTCACGGATTCAGATCTTTCCATTCATATTGCACGAGTTCTAAGTTTTTCATTGCAAAATAATCTTACTATCATTGTCATGTCTTTATATATCACACTTTGATTATTCAAAGCCCAATAAAAATTTAAATAACTGAAGCTAATGCAAAGATATTCAGATCATACTTGAGTAACTTTTCGAATATTTACGATCTCTTTAATGTATACAATTTATACTTTGAGTGCAATTTCTCTTTGTTTATTTGGAAGATCTCAACCGTATTTAGGTTCAACTGATGAATCAATCTAGTTTACCAGCTTACATAAACTAATGAATCCATGAAGAATTTTCTTCAGCCAATTGTCCAAAGGTTCTCGTATTGTAACCATGACAGTGGAGGACAATTTTTTCCGTTGTTATTATCCTAAAATTCTTGATTGGTGGTCACATAACAGATAGCAAAAATCAGTCGCTAGCCATCAGTCATGAGAGGAACAGGCAAATTCCAAGAAAACTTATCTGAAAACCCATCGCAGGATCCGTAAACGTAGTTGGCCAGAATATCTTCGTGAGATAACCACTCATTAGTTGTGTGGTGGGCAAGCACTTTTTTTTTTTTAAAGAAGTGTTGAAAACTCGCACACAACAATGGATGTTTAAATCAACTACAACAATGTTCTCAAAACAGACCTTTTGGTTACGAACTCGATCATTAAAACTTTTATGTGATAGACTGGGAAAATAGTGGTGTTATATACTGCTCTGAGAAGTGGCAAATAGATTGGTTCTATCAGCAAAAGGGTTCAGTGTTATGTACTGAGAAGTCAAACCAGCTGATGAACCACTAGAGGTCTCTGTTTGGGAAGGTATTTTAAGATTACTGAAAGCAGATGCTGGGATATTAGGTAAATCATATTCTAGTCCACATGCCGCACGACCTCCACGTCAAGACCTAATGCACCGGCGAAACGCACAATTTTCTTGATGCGCGGAGTTCTGAGAGGGATTCTCACAGACTTAACTACTGCGAACAAGGACCTTTGGGGTCTGTTTTCGTCTTTACTACAATTAAGAAGAAACCATTTTGAGTCTGCTTTTTCTTGTCGCTCTAATAATGTTTCTGGCTTGGAATGCCGTGAAATCTCACCTACTTTAATCAATTGATATTTTCTGGCTTCTTCCTTGGGATTCAATAAATCCCTAGCATTTCGTTTTTTTTCAACTACTGACTTATCTTCTTCCTGTATATTAACTCATATGTTTGTCTTTGACAAGAGACAAATTTCTAAGTTATCATGTAACTTGCTGGCATTTCTTCTGTAATAATTTAATGGATCTTCAAAGTCGGATGTATTAACTGCGTCCAGTGTATCAATATATTCGTCAAACGGAGAGGTTATACCGCTATCTTTCATCTGGTTGAAGTTATAGACATTTCCCAATATAGTGTAACCATTCTCTTCAAAGTTTAGCTCTCCAACACTATTCCTACCACTGTGAACATCGTAAGATGGCTCAAAACCTTCTGATTTCGGGTTTCGATAATGTCCAGCTCTCCGCATAATTCTCAAGTTTCTCGTACAAACGCGATGTTCGTTGTTATCCATTACCTGTGAACTTCAAATTTCATTTTCAGCTCTATAATTCCCCAGTAGAGTTTCAACTCTCTGCGAAAACAGAATCAATTTTAAAACCTAGTTGGGAATATTGTTCACATCCTGTCAGACGTTCAGAAACACTACTTGACTTATTAACAACAGTTTCACTGTACTCTAAGTTAATAAGTGAAGAATCGTCACTTCCTACAACACAATCTTTCTTGTTCACAGAAAATATTGTTTTATTTTAAAACCCATCCGAGCGTAAAACTAAAACACGGAAACTAAAACTTGTTTTCCACAGATGTGGCAACTGGTCATCGACCAAAAAATCACCTAAGTTATAAACTGCGTATTTCATATGACTGCATACAATCTGAAAACTTTCGGTGTTTGCTAGTCTTAGCTGAAAGATCTTTATACAATGTGTTCGGCAAGATATTAGCAACTTGCCAAACTCAAACGAGAAATGTCACGTGGCTGTGAACCGAGCAGCCATTTTAGAGACTTTGCACTTAGACTATCACCTTGCTGTAACCTGCTTTCAAAATTAATTCTAGATCAGAAGCAAGTGTGAGTTCCATCACACGAATAATAATCACCGCAGTTAGTCATGACAGCATAAATAGAGGATTCAAAAACATATACAACCTGATTTGGCATGTATCCATTGGAGACCTTCAAACGTCCTTGGCTGGTCGATTGTTTAACTTGTACCAGACTGTATTACCATTTAAATGTATCATTCGAAGTCTGGTAACATTTCCGTCAGAGGTAGTTTTGCACAAAATATATTTTATACATTTCTTATATTCGTATTACACATTAAATTCACAACAAGTCTAATATACGTGTTAAAATTAGGAACAGCTAGTGAAAATAACGCTTTTTAGCTTTGCACGAATATTTTAAACAAACTATATGAAGTTGGGCTAAAAGTATTAATTTTATACATCTAAAAAGTTGTCTTCACGAGTTTGAAGTAAGCTAAACCTATTTGCACATCACTACAGATTGTTGCAACTGTATGGGAAACATTCTGATTCAATACGACATCTAAAGTTTACTTTTTAAAAGTTATACTTTCGACAAGAGTATTAAGTATCAGTACTGCTGATGGGGGAATTACGTAGTATATAGTTTAATTTCAATTTTATCATAAACTGTATTTTTTATTGCACATTTTGTTTTTGATATTTTAACTGTCTCAAAGAAAGCACATCGCAGTAGTTACTTAGTAAGGCTGAGCTTTGTTTGAGTGGAATTTTACCTGTTCAGGTTGTGGTGATCTTCGATTTTGCCTTGCTATGGTTTTTAAGGTTGTGGTTATTAATGTGTGTTTTCTTTGTTAAGTGCATTATTTTCATTTTTCAATAATCTACATCACGGGTAATAGCTGTACCTTCCGTTTATTTTGTGTTACACAATTACCATGACAACTTTAGATGATATGTTAAAAACTCTGATGTCTGTCATACCCCATCTTTTTTCTCACAAGTAATTTATGTATGGTTATATACATTTATAACAACCCACATTTTATCTTGGTCTGCAATATTAAAAATAACTAGTAAATTGAAATACTGTTTTAATCTATTGCAATAGCGCTAACGAAAGCAGCTTTAATTGTGAAAACTACCTTCGAATAATAAACACAGTTATATTCTTGTTATGTAGTCTAGTAAGGTGTATCTGTTGGAAAACCTAGCTGAATTCCTCTTACGTACTATATAGCTATAGTTATTACATAACAAAATATTTATGTTATATAACTGAGAGATATCTTATGAAAATAACTGTGTCTAGCTGATTAATTTAATTAGTTAAGTGTGTGGTTAAAGATAATAAATGAGGAGTTAAGGATGCCAGTTGGATTTCTTCTATAGCCTATAAATATTTGTATAGGTTGAAGAAACTAGATGATTATTGTTTAGTAGTCTGAAAAGGTGAGTAACGGTTGAAGAAACTAGTTGAGTGTGTTCGATGGTCTTTGAATGCAAGTTACTTAAGGACTGGAGAAATTAAGTATTCTAGAGAGGAACTCAAATAATATAACAGGTGTTATTTTTCTATGATGGTTATTCGTTTAAACTGTAAAATATATATATATGTATACAATTAGCAAATTTTATGCTTTATTATCAATGTATAATATGAAAGTGTATATAAAAGCAAGAAATATATTTATTCAATTAAAATGTTTAAGATACTAAATCAAGGTATCGTTAAGCTTAAAGAATTTTACACTTTTCTATCATTAATAACTTACATTTGCAGTTTTCTTTCGGTTGCACGTAATCGATACAGTACGTAAACTAATTTAAATACGACTCTCTCTCTTGAGATCCAATTAAAGTGGTTCTGAAGCTTATTTCTCTGGGCTTCAAAATCTGCAGTTGTGAGATATCCTTGGTGGGTGGAAGAGCTAGCTCTCATTTTGATCTGTTTTATTGCTTTGTAGAAAGCTACATGTTATCTTTCAGTTTTTGATATTTGGAACACAGGAATTAATCCTTTTATCATAGGAAATACTAGGTTGATACATCTGATTTCAGTCGAGATATCGATCTGAGAACTCCGTCTTCACATGAAGTATAATACTGATACATCTGCCTTCATGTGAGGTTCTATATTTAATGGTGTGAAACATTATAACTGAATACACTTGGATAAGGAATAAAGGCAATTATTTGTTGCTTAAGCATAAGAGTAATTTTACAATGATACACTGCTGGCCAAAATCTTAATGAACATAAAGAAAAAATATGAATTTTACGTTGTTAGACTCAACTACTTATTTGAGTAGAGTTTCGAGAGATGAAAATAAGAAAAGGGAAAATAAACCTGCCCAGCAGGACCTGGTGACAGACTCGACAGAACAGAGCCCCTTGACAAAGGCAATCATTTTGTCTCCAACCTCTTCCACAGGGTTACACCTCCTCAGATCAGACAGGTGCATAGACATTGATAAGCTGAATCTTACAACTCCCAGCGACAACATCAATGCTCACAACCTGCCCATCAGCATCACTATGTGACGCAAGGATGGTGTCAGTGAAATGCGGGTGAAAAAGAACATCCTGAACACGCGAGACCTGGGCAAGGGGTTTCTCAGAACCCTCAGCCACAGTCTTGTCAGCAGGGGAAGCCTGGGCCACCTCGGAAGCACCATCTCCCTCGGCTGACCCACCCTGTACAGAGGGAGCTGGACCCTCCTTAGAGGATCCCACCTCACACATACTGGGGTGGTAAGTGTGGGCGCAAACGCAGCCCAACTCCCTCACCACCAGACTCAGAGGCCAGTACCTCCACAGCGATGGGGGCATCCCAATGTCACCCAGGAGCCAGAGCCTCAGGGGCCCCATCTATACTGGTGCCATGAGGATTGGGCTGAGCCTCTTTGAGGCCCCTCCACCCGAACGGCTCTGGAGCGCCTCACCGAGGGGCCGAAAGCCCCTCAACATGGACTGAAAGATCCAGCCCTCCTCAGGGAACCGGGACCCTCCCTCCCGAGACACGGCAGCTGCCAGGGCAGGCACCCTCAGAGACTCCACCCTCGGCAGCTGTCGAAGTTGGGTGTGGGATAGTGGAAGCCCCACGTTTTCCCATCTTCTTTTCGTGCGGCTGCCCTTCAGCCACCGCAGTATATGTCGCCACACGCCTGAGGCAACGCGAGGACGTGTGACCACCACTACACACGACACACTTTACCATTCAGTCTTCGTGTCCAAATTCCACACATCCCGCACCGCGGGATCTGGTAATCATTGAGCATGTTGCCTTCAAGGCCACAGCAGCCACATAGCCGCCGTATGTCCGGGTAATTACATATTACCAGGAATCCGTGAACAGAATAAAGTTTGGAACCGGCTTTTGCATGTCAAACACACGCCGGCTCCTGTACACTCTCGTGCTAGTCTGATAAGTCTCGTACTTAAATTTTCGGACCGCCCTGTACACCAACAATACGTCCTTCACGGCGTCGTGGGACAATTGAAATGGAGCCGATCGGAGAGATGTTCACTTTATGTTTTTCCCGGCCGACTCCAAAGGGAACGTCTCCTTTGTCCAGTATGGTCCGAGCGTGCGTTGCCGACGCCAGCATCGCCACATAACCCCCATTGTCAAAATGTATATATATTCCACGTGGCTACTCCCACGTCTGTGTTCATGGCGTCTATGACCGCCAAGGGTAGCGAGGCCGCGGGCATTATGAAACGGATGGACCGCGGCAGAACAGAGTATGGCCGGATGGCTACAGCCATACTGACCTGCACTGTAGTTACTCACACACGAAAAAAACAAACACTCCTATACTGCACACAAGCTACACACACTCACATTTCTCTGTAATTTTCCGAAGTGAAGAGAAAGTGGATAATTGTTGAAATATAATAATATAAATTACAAGTCTCCACATTTTTACGTATTCTCTATAAATGACAAAACGCTTCTAGAATTTATAATTTTATTAGTTTTGTGTGATGAAGGAACTATTTAAGGCAATCTAATAATTTAATGACTTAAAGATCGTTTGCTAGTTTAGGTTGTTATTTAATTTGAGTATGTGTAATTTGAATTATTTGTTAGTGATTTTTGTTTGTAATCTACATGAACCTAATAATAAAACATTTTCAGTTTTCAGTACTTGTGGAATCTTAATATTAATCTACAACGATTTCAAAGATAAGTTTCAGAACAGAGAAATTAATGTTATTGAAACAGTTGGTTCTATATTATTCTGTTATGCAAGGCCAACAGGTCTTAAGAAATACCAGAAAACACTCATTAAAACTGTATTAGCGTAAAGTAAATTGACCCATAGCTTTGGTTAAAGCGGAATGTACTTCCCTGCTAAAGCAATCAAATGGAGAAGAATCATTGCGTCACTATCGTCTTTTAGTAATAGTATAAACAACCATCTCTATCAATAATATAAGACAGCGAATCTCAAACTTTCTCGCTTTACGGCGCTCTTATTGTTTCAATAATTTTTTCACGGCGTGCCTAGACAAAATGAAAAAAGCTAACTTTTCCGTTTCTTAAGTAGTTAGGTCCAAACAACTTAATAAGTATCTATGTCCTAACAACTTAGTAACCGTTTGACAGAATAATACACGCAAATTGAAAGTAAAAAAAAATATATGTTTTTATTACATTTTATATAATCACAATTACTAATGGAATGTGTGTTCCTGTTGGGCACTGCACACCTTGGAATAAGATTGGACACCGACACTTTTATCTCCTGTTCTACATTGATTATCGTGCGGTACTTTCTTTTTATCACAGCAACCGCCGAAAACCCACTTAGCGGATGATATTCAGGTTTACCTCAAACCCAAACTCAATTAGTTCCATGCTGCCCAATTTTGTTTTTAATATCCTGTCAGAAAACAGCTCAATAATATTTTCTTCTTCTACAGAGGTAAATTCAAATTGCGCCTTAGTCACTTGAATTGGTCTTGGAACCATGCAAACTTCTTCATATCTTCTGGACAGTAATTTTGAAAACAGTCACTGAGCTGTGTCAGATGCTCCTCAAACAGAGATTTTAGTTCGTTGGTCAAATCAACTTCATTCGATGTAACAAACTGCTGCAACAGAGGGAAACAGTCTTTACCACCATCTTCATTAATTTTTCTTCTCCATAGGCTGAAACCTTCTCTGCGAGTTTTAGAACGTGAGTGTTTTCCCTGCAAGAAGAGATTGAAGGCCTTCAGTTTTTCGAAGAGATCACACAGGTACGCAAATTTTGACAAAAATCAGTACCAAAGAAGTTTTTAGTACATTCGTGTTCTTCTTCTTCGATATAAGAATAGTTACTCACGCGGTTTTTTAAAAACCTCACCCAAGTTTTTATAAAGTTCACCACTTTCAACACACTTTCCAAGACTTGATTCAGTGGAGGACTGAGGTGCTTTAACCAACTGACGTTCCTGTGGATTTTGCAATGGGTTCACGGTACATCAAGACCTTTACTTTGTATAAGTGCCTGTAATTTTCCACAACATCCGAATATGCAGACGCCAACGCATTTAGTCTAGTATAAGTTGTTTACACACATAAAGTGTCAAGAATCTCAAAGAAGTCTTTAGCCTTTATACCTACAGTGATACTTTTAGTAAAGAGAAAGTTTCCGCAATCTTATCACCATCCACGAACTGTTTGAAGCAAATCAGGCAAGTATTCTTATTACTATATCTCGCCTCATGGAGCTGAAACTAGAATTCCTTCCCTTTTATTTTTGCAGTAAGATGATCGTTGAGGTCTTCGGTCATGTGTTGGATTCTAAGACTGGTAGTGCTGTTGGATAAAGGCACCATTCAAAGAAGTCTTCCCGCAGATTCACCTACCATAATGTTTACCATATCCAGTGCAACCGGTAAAATCAGTTCATCTGCAATTGTGTGGGGCTTTTTACATTTCGCAACTCTATATGCCACCTTGTAGGATGTTAGAAAAGCATTGCTTGGTATTGATGCTTGTTTTCAAAATGTACCTTTTTGTTCTTTCAATTCTTTTACTTTCTGGTAAAATAATCACGAGATTTACTATCTATGTTAGGATGATAACTAATAAAAAATTAATATAACATTAACACAAATATTAGTACAGGTAAACATCGATATAAAACGCATCGATAAAGCGCGATAATCAGTTGGGCGCGATGGTCTTAGGCCCAAAATTTTTTTGGGGTTTCTACAGAGGCCGCCGCTTAATATTACCACTGCTTAATGTAATCAGCCGGTTAATGTGATCAAAAATCAAAAACCCCATCCACTTCAATCTTTTTGTATGGTTGTCACGCCGCATATTGTGATCAAACCCCGGCCTGCATGTAATAATTCCTGGCGCTGTCAACTACAGTAAAGTACATAATCTGCCAGTCATAGGATAGCTCTCAGTGCTTAGGCAAGAAGTATCAAAACTTTATTTTCATTAAAACCACAAGTCATCCTTGATCGACCGATGGATGACGAAGGATGAGTCATATACACTCATACACCAGTGACAGTGGCATGAAGTGCTGCAAACGATAGCGTCAATGTTGAAACCATATAAATTTCTAAGAAACAGCTCGCTCCCAGAAGCTTTCAGACGAAATAGTTTCTTGGAAATCTGTGACGTCAGCTATTCCCTTTATTCTAATATCGCCGAATAACTGAAAGGTCTTGTAACACCAGCTCGTAGGCAGAATTTCGTCGACCGAGTCAATTTTGTCGTGAGTGAATGGGATAGTGACCATCCGGTGGCGACAGACTGCGATTTTCATATTTTTCAACATACAGCGTATTTATACCCATGGAGAAGAGAGGCACCAAAAGGAATGCTTACACAGTACAAGAGAAGATACAGATTGTGCAGCGAATCCGGAACGGGGAAGCAAGGACCAAGATTATGAAAGAAATAGGAGTTCCAAAGTCTACACTTCGAGGTTGGCTGAAGAATGAAGATCAACTGAGAGAATTCTGCAACCAGGTAGACAGAATGACAGGACTACAGAGGAAGAAAGCCAAGACAGCAGCAGACCCAGCAGTGGACATGGAAGTTTATGATTGGTTTGTGAGACTTCGAGCAGACAACATTCCCATCTCAGGACCCATGGTCCTTGCAAAGGCAGAGAAGACCACCAGCAACTATACCAGAAAGAAGATTGGCAGCCCACCCATGGATGGCTACAGAGATTCAAGGAGCGGCACGGCATCAACCAGATCAAGATTTGTGGAGAGGCAAAGTCGGCAGATATAGCAGCAGCAGTGGAATTCATCCCTCAACTACAGGATTACATCAAGGAGAATAACTTGGAACTGAACCAGATCTACAATTGTGATGAGACAGCACTTTACTACAAGGCTATGCCAGATAGGACATTCGCACTTCGGACAGAGACCCAGACATCAGGATACAAGCAAGTCAAAGACAGAGCAAAAGTAGCAAGAGACGACCACTAAGTTTCGACAACCAATATGTTTCCATCACCTCAACATGAAGACACTACCACTTGACTACAACAGCAGCAAAACGCATGGATGACAGCAACAATCTTTGAAGAATGGTTTCATCAGGAATTCGTCCCAGCGGTCAGGAAGCACCTCAGAACACAGAAGAAAGAAGAGAAGGCCGTACTACTATTGGATAATTGCCCAGCACACCCGCTGGCAGAGAACCTCACCAGAAGAGATGGAAAGATTACCGTACTCTACTTACCCAAAAACACCACCAGCAAGATTCAACCACTTGACCAAGGGATCATCGCCAGCTTCAAGAGAGAATACAGAGCTCAACTGGTCAAGGCCATAGTCGATGATATCAGCAACGTACCAGAGTTCTTGAAGAAGATGACCATCAAGGACGCCATCTACATGAGCAGCATAGCATGGAACAAGATAAGCCAGAGCACCATCATCAATTGTTGGAATAAAGGACTCAAAGAAGCAGCACCAGAACCACAACCAGAACCAATAGAAGAAAAAGATGACATTTTCCATGGATTTACAGCAGAAGAAGTAGCAGAGGCAGAAAGGAAGTTTGTAGACTACCAGGATGGACTCCCCTTGACAACCCTTGTGAAGCAGTGGGCCGAGATTGACGAAGTAGCACCAGTTACCCAGCCACCCCTCACAGATGAAGAGATCCAGAAAGCAATAGAGAACCCAGCTGCAGCACCAACAGATTTTACCACTCCAGATGAAGAAGAAGAAGATGACCCCATTCCAGAAGTACTCAGGAATTGCAACACCTCAATTCAGGCAGTACAGTACACAGAACAACTTCTATATTGGGCAGAACACCACAATCTAGGAATTTGCAAGATACTGTACTACAGATCCAGGACCTAATGAGAACTGCGAAGAGGGATGCGGAACCAAGGAGGAAGACAACAGACACTTTTGGAGGCTTTTGAAAGAAAGAAGACTACTGAGTAACTATAAATTTGTGCATTTCAACTTGTTTTATGTGCTTACTATATTTTATTGTTATTAAATTTTTTGAAAAATCCGTTTTTTGTTTCAGTACTGAATTCGTATTTTAAACTTTGCCATGACATTTTTTTATCTGGTAATTATTTGACTTCAGTTTGTACTTAGATTTTAATAATTAGTAAATAAATTATCAAAATTAATTACTATATGTATTAACTTTTAAAATTGAACTAATTTTAATCAGCGTCTAATCGTAAAAACGATCACATGATTGCTCTGACGGAACTACTTTTAGAATATCAGCCCCCATCAAAGTAATGAATTCGATAAATTTCTTTAGAATTCTGCTTTTTACATTTAATTTCAGTCTTAAAATTGAGTTTAATAAATAAAAATAAATAAAAAATGCTATATCATTGGTGTAAGTAGTTTTGTTTGTTTTTCTTTATTTCACTACAAAACGCGTAAATTTTGCATTATCGCTCACCCCGAGGGTCAAAAAAATATATAATCAAATCGGTATAAGGCGCAATCAGATACAACGCGGTCGAATTTTTTGGACCCCAACTAGCGCCTTATATCGATGTTTGACTGTACTAACAAAACTAATTAAAATTAACTCCAAATTCTATCTTAACAGGACACTTCACAACAGTTACATCAGCAAAATTTCTTCGTCTTATCTACGACTGGCCTGCCATGGCCAGGTGGTTAAGTTGCTCAACTCATAATCCGAGAATTGGGGGTTTGAATCCACGTTACACCAAACATGCTCGACCTTTCAGCTGTGAAGGTCTTATATGGTGACAATCAATCCCACTATTCGTTGGTAAAAAAGTAGCCCAGGAGTTGGCGGTGGATGGTAATGACTAGTTGCCTTCCCTGCAATCTTACACTGATAAATTAAGAAATAGCCTTCGTATAACTTTACGCCTAATTCAAAAAACAGAAAAACTTACCAACGTCACAAAATTAACCTAACAAAAGTATACAGATGACATTTCAAAAGAATCTGGCGAAGAATGAAACAAACTATAGTTCTGTCAGGATATAATACAGGAACAACACGAACTAACACATGAAAAATATACAAACAATACATACGACCAATCATAGAATACGCTTCTCCAGAGTGAATCAATGTCACATCCAAGAAAGATAAAATTGAACTAAAAACATGCAATACTTATAAACACATATAAAGTACCTCACTCAACAAACTCTAAATTCCTACATAATATACAACCACTCGATGACAGATTTCCAAGCAGATAATCCATATACTTTAATAAAAAACGAAATGTTTTGCACATTAAATCGCTGTATTTAAACAGGATGGAAACGAGCCAAAGTATATCTCTCACCCTTAAGTAAGTACTATAAGTTTAGTAATATGATATCTACTGCTATACCCTGATAACTTATCATTTTCTTATTTTATCATGCAGTGTATTAAAGTGGTATATACATAATGTGGTCAGAAGTATGTGGACACCTTTTTCCAATCAGTGGGCTTGGCTATTTCAGTCACACCCTTTACTAACAGTGCATGAAATCAAACATACAGCCATTCTATCTCCTTAGACAAACATTGGCAGTTGAGTTGGTCATACTGAAGAGCTGTGTAACTTTCAACGTGGCACTGTTGAAAGGATGCCACCTTTCCAACAAGTCAGTTTGTCAAATTTCTGCCCTTCTAGAGCTGTCCCTATCAACTGTAAGTGCTGTTATTTTGAAATGGAAACATCTAGGAGTAAAATCAACTCGGTACTTAGTGTTCTAAACGTTTCTCTGGAAGCAACGTCAGCACAAGAACTTTTTGTCGGCAGCTTCATTAAATGGGTTTCTGTGACCGAGCAACCACATAGAAGCCTAAGATCACCACGTGCAATGCCGAGCGTCAGTTGGGTGGTGTAAAGAACATAGTCATTGGACTCTAGAACAGTGAAAACGCGTTCTCTGGAGTGACGAATCACCTTTCACTATCTAGCAGTCTGACGGACGAATCTGAGTTTGGAGAATGTCAAGAGAACGCTTCCTGCCTGAATGCATAGTTCCAACTGTACAGCTTTGTAGAGGAGGAATAATAGTCTGGGGCTGTTCTTCATGATTTGTGCTGGGATCTGAAAACAAGTTGCATTTGTACTTTGGGTCTAAAACAGAAACCAACCAGCTACCAATCTTCCAAACAAATGAACAACATTAGTTTACAATTGACAGTTTGAATAGCCAACTGCCACTTCACTATTGACGTCCAGAATAACAAACAGAGAGACAACGGTTGGACATTGGAAAAGCTAATGGTTCTTCCTCAACAGCAATCTATCTGCATATCCCACTTTAGTCTTTTGGTTTAGTTACCACTCTGAAGTCGTATTTTTAGTAGATAAACATTCACTATGGTCGCTTCATACTAATTTCTGCCTTATTGTTCTGGAGGTAAAACTTGTACTTTCATCTAGATCAGTGTAATAATCACATCCTGAGTTACCTACGTTTGATAAGTTGTTTTATATTATCAACCGTATTATTTTACTTTCACATCCTTCAGTTTTCATACAATTTCTAGTGAAATATAAAATTATTCTTCAACATGTCTAATTGAAAAGTGTTAACTAGACAATACTGTTATTTTTTACTTGTATGAAATGCATCATTTACGTCATGGAGGTCAAAACTGCACTTGCTACTTAGAATAGTACAGTTGCTGATACTTTTGTGATTTAGTATAGCAACAAATGATAACAGTGGAAACTTTCAATTTGGGGTTATATTTTGGGTCATTAAATTTGTACTATAATAGTCTGGGAATAATTCAGTCATAAGAATATAATGTTAAATATTTTTCAAGTTGATTTAAAAAATTTATGATAATCAATATTAGTGTTGTAAGTTGAAAGGATTAGTTAGATTTGATACATTCTCAAACTAAGGAGTCATGTTAAAGCAGAAATTTCAATTCTAACAAAGTAACAGGATGCAGAAACTAAAACCATGTTCAAAACAACTTACAAAAACTTTCCCACAGTAAGATTAAATGTAAAAGATGAGCCACAGAAGAGTGTTGCTGTAACAGCAATATTTTTATTACTAGGCTACACGAAAGAATGCTAATGTTCATTTTAGATCTAAGCCTAAATCTAGTATTTAGATTGCAAATGTATATATCAATAGGTATCCACACTTTCACTGTAACAATGATAAACATAAAACATTATATAAAATCAGGTTCATAACACATGCAAGACTTGCAAAGTCTTGTCATTAGAATACCTGGAATATATTGAACAAACCAAATGACATATCCATGAGAAACCTGATGTTAGCAGTCATTTTGCCAAAAATCATAAATTAGGAATACAAAATACAAAAGTTTAAAACATACTTTAAACTACCCTTTCAACTGGTAGAACACCAGATTAATGTAGCACACATTTAACTTTCAGTCAAAAACTTAAGTTAAATATTTTCATAAATTTTATAAACCAGTGAAAAGTCCATTACTATTACTTATGTCATATACATGTTCATAAATAAACGTATAAAAATATTGGAGCCTTTGACAAAACACTGGTTTTTACTGGGTTGTGATGATGACCCATTTTTGATTAGAAATATGAAAGGGGGGAGGGGTGCATTAAATACCTGATGACAGAAGTTATTCCAACATTAATTGTTGACATGACATTCTATAAACTAGATCAATAAGATTAACTGGTTGAGTCTACACATTATTTGAGAAACAAATTTGTTTATTATTAGTACCTTATCTTTTCTACACATAATGAAACCAATTTATGCAAAACTGCTATTTACAATACCCACCTTAAGTGTTTTGTATTTGCAATATGTTTATCATCACAGCTTTTAAAAATTTAAGACATGTTACAAAGATAGCAGATTGCTAATTCTGTAATAAAAACTAATTCTTAGTAAGTCATGTATATCAACCAGTGCAATAACGACTTGCCAAGTACAGCCAATCACGTGATTATTTACCAACTGATCTGTAATGCACTTAAGTATTGCTAGCAAAACAATCTACAGGTATACTGAAAAAATAAAAATGTCATGTCAAATGTGACATGTGAATTTTAAAAGTTAAAACAGATGAACTATCATTTGTATCAAGTGATACTGATAATAAAACCCAATACCCGATGGACCTCTTTTGACAGTTTCACTATTATCTGGAAGAGAATCAAGTTAAACTCCTTTACCACAGTATTTCTTGTACCTTTAACTAAAACACACCGTATGATGTGTTGATAAGTAATGAATGTCAAGGTGAATTGTCTGTACCATACTTATAGCAAAGATTGAGTAAGGCAGTCAGTAATGTGAACAGTAACACTAATGTCTTAGATATTCAGCCCCCAATTTTGACCTAATTAAAAGAAAGACTTTTTAGCCATACAAGACCTTCTTGAGTTCAATCCATTAAAATACACAATTTAATTAAACAAATTTTTAAAATATGGACACCATATTCTTCATTTTGCTAGCCTGGAGCATGATAAATTTCATTGCTTCATTACTATCCACTATTTTCTTAAAACTTTATTTAAATGTTAAAGATAATGCACTAAAATTAACTTATTTCAAGTTTTGGCACATGCCATAATATTAAATAACCACTTTCATAGTGTTAAATTAAATGAAATGTGGAAACTTGACATGCATGACAGTGTTTGATACCTCAATACAAAGTGACATCTAATTTCCAGACTAGTGAATTTACTACAGTAGAATCAAAGTCAATAATTAAATATTCGTTCTTTTACAACAAGAACGTCACACCAATTCCATCTTTACTCTTCACGACATTTAAGGCTCTTAACTAAGATGAGTCTGAAATGAAGCTTATGATCAACGCACCAACAACCTCACCCTATTTACAATATTTTTATTGGTTTCTTGGCATATGAATATTATAATTCATAATTATAATTATGAACATAAAACCAACATTTACATCTAGTCTACAATGTTAAGAGAAAAACTACAGTAAGAAAAGTCATAAAGAGCTTTCTGTAGCATAATGGTAATTATCATAACCTGCCAGGAAGACTAACAGGTAAGCACAAAAACCACCATCAGTCACCTGAAGTTGGCCTTTCCAGTTCTGGTGTCAAGTTACTTAATGTTACGGCCATTTTCTAATTTCAAATCAAACTAGAGAGATTGTGATTCTTAAAAGGGAACCATAATAAAAAAGGTTTAATGAATAAATATAAAACACTTAAATGAGATTAAAAAGATTAATAGCCTTTAAAAACTAAAAACTTTATCAAGTTGGACAGTGTCACTGTCACCAATAACTCTGTCTAACATCATGGACAAACCATGGAACAGAACGTTTAAAGTGGTGTTGTCGTTGAGAGTCGTAACAACAGCAAAAAAATAAAATATGGCTTATTGCGATCTGAGTGTTACATAGACTACACACTGGTGCATCAGTTCCAGATAAAAGCAAAGGATGAGTTAAAAAACTGTGATGTGACCAATGCATAGTCTAGTTAGAACAACTTCCTCCTTCCAATCCTTACAGAAGCAAGACAGCCAAAGTCAAATATAGAGTTTTATTTGGAAAAGCTTGTTTTCTCGTTGTTCACTTCAAGTCAACTGCCAGCTGGCACAGAGCCAAGCCTTGAATACAGGACCATAGTCCCTGTAAGGAATAGGCACAGTGGTGATAGTGTCAGAGCAGATAGATTTAGCTGCCGTGTCTGCAAGCTTGTTCCCACAAATACCAACGTGGCCTGGTATCCAGAAAAACTGGATAGAAGTAGATTTTAAAGAGAAATGGGCCAGTCGGTTTTGAATATCAGCAAGAACACGGTGTGAACCAACATGAAGCAATTCCAGGGCCAAAAGAGAACAAAGCAAGTCAGTATAAATAGTGCAGTTTGAGTATTACACAGATAAGATTTACTGGAAAAACAGGTAGAAGTTTGGTTAAAAACAATGAGCAAAATATTCTTACAACTCGAAGTACTTATAAAGGTGGTTTGTTTTAAGAGAAATAGTTTCTTCTCTTTATGATAGTAAAAAATATATTCTGTACATTGTCTTTTTTATTTTCTATCAAAATAAAATTCATAACTTCTTGTTCTTGTGCCCAGAGATTTATTCTGTCCTATAATTTTTTTTGTTTCTAATTAAATGAAAAATGTATTTACATCAGGCAGAAAGTTTTTTGATATATTAGTGTGTGGTTATTAGAACTTAATAGAAGTATACTATACATAGCTTAATCTATTATAAATCTAATCAAATGCATTATTAAAGTACAGAATCTGGTGACTGGTTTTGAAGAATATCTGGTATTTATCTTCTGTTCTTTATTTTAGGGAGCTTCTAGATAGACTTTGGCAAAGTTTGAAATGTACTTGTTCTTGTGGCACATAAATGTATGGAAACTGTTTTCCCTGTTGGACTTAATTGACCATAGATATTTGATTAGGTGTTATTATCAACCAGTTTAACCAGTGCAGATTATAAAACTTTATGAACAAAGATTAAATTATGAATATTTCTTAAATTACTAATGAGCACGTACAGTCAATCAGAACAGTATCAGTGCTACACAATTAGAAAAACATTATACTGGGTGAACAGAAGCCACAAAAAAATCTAGCACTTTTAGAATTGGGTAATAAAAAAGGATAGTTTTATAACAAAAATGATTAATCCATCCATTTTGTGTAGGATAACTTAGTAAATGTTATTGAAGCTTTTAAAAACATTCTAGGATTGTCCTGGCTGTATTAAAATGTATTACCTATTATAGCCTATTTATGTTGCTTCATTAAAAACAACTGAACATAGTTATAATGTTTATACATTTTCAGTTGCAATAAATGTTAAAAAGTTTCCAACTCCCTTAAAGTTAATTTAATACAACATTTCTCAACTGGTTCTGTGGGTTTATGTACACCAAAACATATGTTTAACTTCCTCAAAAAATTTAAATTACAAATAAAAGGTGATTTAATAAAAGCTATTCACACTTTATATTTGTTTTGAAAACTTTGGTTAAATAAAGTGTCAGGTTAGTTCTACAATTAGCATTTAAAAATATTTTATCTTTTGAAGAAAGAAGGTTGTATTTTATGTCCTAAAGTGAAAGCTACTGTAAATTGATTTATTTTAATATAAACTAAAAATAAACTGTAAAGGTAATTAAGTTTAATCAAAACTAAGATATAGAAGTTGAGAAATTGTTTCCAACTGCAAAAATTAAAACAAAAACCAAGGGAGTTGTAGCAAGCTGCCAATATAACGTCTTATATTCATATTTGTTGCTTGCTGTTGGGGGCTCTCTATAGTCTTGGTACCTGAATGAAAAAACCATGAAATAAAATTACCTTAAAATAGAAGCCAGCATTTTAAACAACTTATTTTATTGTGGATGTTTTACACTTTATAAAATTTCAACTTTACCTTAAAATTGTTATCTGTACTCAGTCATTTTTTTAAAAAATTTAACTTTCTATCTTAAACAACTAAGTACATCCTTGGAGAAAAATACTTTAAAGTTTTGTTCAAATGTCACTTCTGTTACAATACAAAATGAAACCAATGGTGAATATTATGAAATCTCTTGTGATTATTTTTTATGTTTATAGAAGGATAATAAAATTTCTGTTTAGTACTATGAATAATTATGCTATATTAAATAATGCACTTGAATAGAAGTGTAAAACCACTGTAATTTCTAACCTTCAAATAGGTTTATAAAGAACAAAAATCAAATTCATTACTGCTTAAAGCAACATTTTTTGTCTAAACCTATCAGGCTAGCTTTGTAGAGTATTGGATTTTACTACTGAAACAAAAAGAAACTTGCCTGATTTATACATAGAATACCCTCTTTTTATTAGTTATATAAATACAACCAATTTTCTAACAGCAATATAAAAGAGAGTTACACATATTTCTTGAAAAACAGAAGATAATAGAAGGGTTTGTCATTTGGGTTGAAATTTTATATTCTGGGTTGTCAGTATCTACTATATATGTTTCTAATTGGTTGAACAATTTGAAGCCCTCACAAGAGAAGATACAAAAAAAACTTGTAAATGATAATTCAGAGCATCACAAGATTGTGCAGAGAAGTACAGACTGAGAACGTATTTAAATATTCATTTTTTAAGTTATAAAATATCTTTTTGTACCAAGTGTAATAATATGTATTGATTGATATAAAGTAGTTTAATTAACCCTTTATTGTCTCCACCCATATATCTACATATGCAAGATATCATCTACAGCATTATATCTGCACATGCCAAAAATCATTTCAACCCATATGTCTTTGCATAATAGACATCATTTCCACCCATATATTTAACATGACAGACATCATCTGTACCCATCTATCTGTGCATCATTTCCACCTACTTATACATGCTAAATATATCATGTTGCACTCAACTGCCTTGCATCTGGTTCATTGTGGTCAAAATGTTGTTGCAGTGATAGAAAATATTTCCATGGATGATAACTTTGAAACTAACTCAATAAAATGGTTGTACCTTGCACAATTTGATATCCCATGTCAATTGGGTTAAAGTTTGAATCTATGTAAAATGGTTGTAACTTGTGCACTTTGATATCCCATGTCAGTAGGATTAATGTTTGAATCCATATAAAATGGTTGTGATTTGTGCACTTTGATATCCCATGTCAGTAGGATTAATGTTTGAATCTATGTAAAATAGTTGTGATTTGTGCACTTTGATATCCCATGTCAGTAGGATTAATGTTTGAATCTATGTAAAATGGTTGTGATTTGTGCACTTTGATATCCCATGTCAGTAGGGTTAAAGAGACACTACACTGGTATGCCATGCCAGTTGGGTTAGAGATACCACATTGGTTCTTAATCACACATACATTGTTTTATGCTCTGTTAATTTGAAACAATAAAGCAAAATTAACACTTACTTGCAGTATTCCACACTGGTGTCAGTCTCAGAAACGATATTCATATCAACAGAAAAGCCACTGATATTGAAATCTGACAAAGTAAAGTTCAGAAATCCATTCAGTGACCCATCTGGTGAAATGAAAAATGTACAGAATATTTTATCAAAAAAACTTGATGTAAAGGCGATGATCAATGCCTGAAAAGTAAGAATATAGAAATGATAGTTCAGAAAATAACATACTTTCACCTTAAGTAATATACTGTAACATTATCTAGTTTAATAGTGTAGGAGCAAACCTTAAAGTGTTTCACACCATTAAGTAGATTTGACAATGTAAAAAAATTATTCACATATGTAAACGTCATAGTACACAGTTAACTAGGTTTGACATCGTGGATTATAATAAAATTCATTGTGTTAAATGTCTATTGCATCACTAACCATGCTTGATAAACAGAAAATAATAGCATTTTCATCTTAAATTTCCTATTACATCATTACTTTTTGAATTACATGAACATCAATTTACTACATAGAATTATTATACTATATAATTCCAAAATGGAGTAATAATATGGTGACAATGTACTTCAAGTGATCAGAAAGGTTAAAAACGATTTATTGTTTCTATTGACATTAATATGTAATACATTATAAACTCCTGTCTCTTCATGATAGTAACAATTAAGTCTTTACATTACACCAAAATTGTGGTGGGTCAACACCATGACAATTCTTTAATGCACAAAATTTGGTCTTTAATTAATAACAACCGATGGTCAGTAGGTGTAAACCTGTAAACTGACTCATAAAAAGAAATCCCATCAATGTATTTTATAAACCTACTAAAGGTGCTTTAGATAATCATTGCAGAAAAAATACAAGTACACAGAAATTCTAAAAAAAAATCATATTAAGTAACAGTTTTGGAACTGACCTATACTTTTTACATTAATTACTGTAATTTAATAGTCACCTTAAACATCAAACGTTTCTACCTTTAGTCTTATACTGTTAAATTAAGGACGGCTAATGCAGGTAGCCCTCGCGTAGTTAAGCGCGAAATTCAGATCAAACCCCAGTTCTTCCGAAAAGCGAGGAAGCAGTTACGATCCTAAATTAAAACTATTAATTTTTCATTTAGGGCCAGAATTAATAAATATAACAAATGTTATCATTTACGTTATAATGTTCATTTTGTTTCCAATAACAGGATATGAAATTTAGGTTCGGAATAAACTTCAAATTCCAGAGGGCTTCCGAAAGAGCCTCCCCCTCTGAAGGTATTATGATATTGAGAGGCGTTTTTAGGTATTCTCTAAAATTTCTTTGCTTGTTTATTTCAAGTTAAACACAATGCTAAACAATGGGCTATCTGTGCTTTGCCCATCAGAGGTACTGAAACCCGGTTTCTAGCGTGTTTAGCCCGTAGATATAACAATGAAGACTAAACTTACTTTGTCATTCGATTACATATTTTAACGAGTGTTTTCTGTGATTTTGTCCTCCAACGGCGAGGGCGAAAAGACACCTATTCTCCTAATTTGAAATTAGCGTATGATGTATGTCTAAATTGGAGCACGTGGTTTCGCCAATAAGAAAAAAGGGTTGACTAAGATAAAGTTGGATATCAACTTCAATTAAAAATGATAAAAAAATAGACTAAAATAAAAAAATATATTTCTAAGACGAATTCTATCAATCTATTTGTGTAGTCACTCATCCTTCCAAGCACAAACTAATCGTTTTCTCTTTAAAAAAAATAAAGATTTTGGAGGGGTTTCAATGAGGTGTTTTACATTGTTAAGATAATAGATAGTTTTGATATAATGTGTTTTACATTGTTAAGTGGATAGATAGTTTTGTTTGTGTGTTTGGTTTTGAATTTCGCGCAAAACTACTCAAGGGCCGGGCCTGGCATGGCCGAACGCGTAAGGCGTGCGACTCGTAATCCGAGGGTCGCGGGTTCGCGCCCGCGTCGCGCTAAACATGCTCGCCCTCCCAGCCGTGGGGGGTATATAATGTGACGGTCAATCCCACTATTCGTTGGTAAAAGAGTAGCCCAAGAGTTGGCGGTGGGTGGTGATGACTAGCTGCCTTCCCTCTAGTCTTACACTGCTAAATTAGGGACGGCTAGCACAGATAGCCCTCGAGTAGCTTTGTGCGAAATTCCAAAACAAACAAACAAACTCAAGGGCCATACTGCGCTAGACGTAGGCTTTTTCAGTAGCCGAAATGTACATTTTTTAATATAGGCGTGCTTCTAAGCTTTTCGATCTAAGCGATAGTTCGTAAGTATCAGTCAGTAGGCTTAAGTATACATACAAGGCTTGCAAGTACTATCACAGAATCTACCTACGTCTTATACGTAGTGCAAGATTAAGTAAAATTTTCATCACAACAGATTAAACAAAGTATGAAATTCAAAAATATTACTCCCAAGCGTAAATTCTTGTGATCTAGATCTGGCAAGCCATTTGTAGTTTGTAGCTGCATCAATCTTATGTGTATATTGTGCGGTATTCCTACGCCATTTGTTCTTATGCATGCTGGTTTTATTGTCGAACGCCTTACTCTCTTTAGCTGCCGAAGCCGCTGACCATAGTGAGCGTTAAGCATACAGTTAACGACAGGTTCGGGCCGCTCGGATCCAGACGCGCCCGACATCACCCCCCTCCGCTCCCTTTAGTCTGAACTTCGATTTTACAACAAGGCTCATTAGACCTGTGTTTGTGGCCCTCATTAATCCATAAAATTTCAGAATATCACCGCCCTCTGATAAAGTGCTGGTGCTTTATGGTAAAAGAACAATATATTCTCTTATCATAGATAGTAAAAATATTGTATTTTCTTGTAAAATTAGAACACAAAAGGAGCGGTTTCAACGGCCTGAAGCCTCTACTCGAATTGTATTGCTAGTTTTTGTTTAGGTGTTTTTATTTAATAGACATGCTTATAGACATTATATCACAACGTGTTTGCCTGTTGATGAGCTTTAAGAGAAATATAATATATTTGTGATTGTTTAAGTATTTTTCGAGAAACTTGCAATTACTTGTGTTGTAACTAGCATACATTATTGTCCCAGCGATGCCCAGGCGGTCAGTCGGCTCGGTAGTCACTGTGAGGTTCGCGCGTTCGACTTAAATACATTGTACAATTCAGTCCTACTTCCATTATATTCTATCTTCCTTCGTTGTACGTTAGAGTTTTTCAATAAAGACTGTATTTTAGCCTGTTGAGTCATCTGGGAAACAAATTTCAATTATCACAAGCAAGCGTCTGAAACTTTCCGATATTAGACAGTTCTGCAAGCCAGTTAATAGTACTACAAATGACAGTGCAGATAATCCAACAACCTCAAGCAAAGAAATAGAAACTTGCCATACAGAGGAAATACCATGTTCATCAGAGGACGAGTCTGAAAATACTTGTGTAACTATTGCACATCATGAACCACCAGATAGTTGTAAAACAAGTTTGTGCAGTAATGAAAAATCTGACACTCCACAGATACAGTGTGGAAAGCCATATCATCCAGACGTACAACTAATACCACGATAAAAAGCAAAATCTCAAAATATCAACTTCCAAGGCAAGTTGTTTGATGTGTTCCCATGGCTGCACTTCGACAATTAAATTCAAAAAGTCATATGATTTCATTGTGCCAAGGCGGAAATAAAAAACATTTTTACAGGGAAATTGGAGAGACCAATGGAGTATACCTTCATATCCACCGTTTTTTTTCAACTGGTAAAAGGCAAAACAGAAATTCAACGAACACCAAGCCTCCTCTCAGCACAGATTCGCTATATCTCCAGAAGGTTCACTTGATGTAACTCCAGTGACTGTCCAGTTACATGATGGAAAAAAGAAGCAGCAGGAAGAATGCAAAAGAAGTCTAGCCAAAATATTCAGAAGTTTACATTTCTTACTGCGTCAAGGTTTAGCATTACGTGGACATACTGATACGAAGGGGAACTTCCTGCAGTTAATGAAGCTCCTGGAAGAGGAAGATCCTGAGTTGACGGCCTACTTGTCAAAGAAAACCACATTCACAACACCCCAGGCTCAAAATGAAATAATGGAGATGTTCAGCCATCAAATACTGAGGAACATAACACACGAAGTGCAGCAAAGTAAAATCTTTGCATTAATGGTTGATGGCACTTGAGATGTTACAGGTACCGAACAGGAAGCAATAAGTGTACGATATGTAGATGAGACCTTTACGTCCATGAGACATTTCTTGGTTTGTAGAGTGTTTCCAATACAACTGGTGAAACAATATTCTTGACTATACTTGATGTACTGACTAGATTCAAATTTTTATTGTCAGGATTAAGAACACACAATTATGATGGAGCCGCTAACGTGAGTGGTGCGTACAGTGGATGCCAGGCAAAAATAAAAGAGAAGCAACCGTCAGCTTTGTTTTTTCACTGTGGAGCACACAAGGCTAATTTAATAATGCAACATGCAGTTGAAGCTTGTGAATGTGTTCGAGATTCTATCCAGTGGGTACATGAACTTAGTGACTTGCTTCAGAGGTCAGGCAAATACAAGACAATCTTTTAAAATATTGTATCGTTAGACAGCCACAACGGTCCAGTTAAATACATCCGCCCACTGTGGCCAACACGCTGGTTGTGCCTCCTTTCTGCAATTACATGTGCTAATGATCACTACAATGACATTGTTGATTTTTTGTCTGAATTAGCAAATGAAAAATCAGATGTAGCAGTGAAAGCACGAGGTCTTCTGGACAGATTTGACAAAGGAAAGACAGTTTTAGGATTGTTGGTGGCTCAGCATCTATTAGCTGCATTAGAGGAACTAAACCGTGCATTCCAAGCAAAATCAGCGACAGTATCTGGCATGACTGAAGCATTTGCAACGACAGTTGAGCAATTTAGAGTATTGTAAACAGAGGAAGATTACAATAGATATTTGATGAAGCTGAAAAAAGGTAACTTCCCTAAATTTATTTCTCTAAACTACAACGCATTCGCAGATCCCCCAAAAGGATCACAGGTGATGGCTCAGCACACCATTCTGCAACAGCTGGAGATTACTACAAAAGCCAATATTTTGAATTTGTGGACACAGTCGTAGAACATCTGACCACTAGATCCAATGCAGACAACAATGACTTGAGGCAATATATGGCACTTAAAACATAATTACATCTGGCAAGATTGACAACTCGGTTATAAACTTCTATCCAGAAATCTCTGCACAACGGCTCGAGTTTCAGTTGCCCATGTTCAAATGGACAACAAAAGCAATATCTATGAAAAGTGCGAAGAATGCTTACTGTAAAATCCATGAAACAAGCCAGCAGATGTTTAGTGAAGTGTTTCTTCTCACGAAAATTTTGCTTGTATGTCCAGTATCCAGCTGCGAATGTGAACGCAGCTTTTCTGCATTAAGACGGTTGAAGACATGGTTAAGGTCAACTATGTCTCAGTGCTGCCTCAACCATGTGGCAGTTTGTCGCACTCACAAAAATGAGGTTAACAAGATAAATATAGAAGAGCTTATGAAAAAATTCATAACCAGATAATCACAAAGGAGTCTACGTTTGGGAACATGTAGACTAGAGGACTAAATGAATATTACTTCAATGAAAAGTATGAATAATTATGTGCTACATTGTATTGATGTGTAATTTTCAAGAGTCCGCAAAGACATTTTAATTATTTTTTATCAAACAACGTTAACAGTTTTTCAGTAGATATAAACTTATCAAGGGTAATTACTAATTTTATTAATATTTGAAAACGTAATTCATGCAACGAAAATTATTAGTAACCTTGTCAAGTATAATGACCATCTTTTATACCGTACAGTGTGCAGAAATAAAATCATGTGGCAGTTAATTTGTGACACATTTGTCTTTATCCTATTAACGTTTTGAAAACTGTTCACAACATCTCACTTATACAAACCTACATGGAAACCTTGAAGTATCGTGGCAACAAGATTACTCTGTGACTGCATGTTTACAGCTTTCAGGTTCACGTAATCAGATATTACCAATTTGCAAATTCAACAGTCAACATAAGTAGTTGCAAAAATCATCCCCATCGGGTGTAAAAAAATCTACGCCCCTGTTAAGGAGATAGATAGTTTTGATACAAGGTGTTTATATTGTTAAGATAATAAATAGTTTTGATACAACGTGTTTTACATTGTTAAAGGGAAAGATAGTTTCGATGCTTCATCGTTTTCATATTTAATGTTGAGAATGGAAAGACTAGGAGACAAATATAATCTGAGTAGGGTAAGTGTATTCTTAAACTAAGACGGTTTTATTTTTTAATAGAGTGGTTGACCTTTAGGATGGGTTGTTTTCAAATGTGGTAGATGCAGTTAATTAAAAAAAATTAATGGAAGGCTTGATACATTTTTCAATGTTAATGGATGTCTTCAAGTATTTTACTTTTATTTCACATTTTGGTGTAGGAGATGGGATGATTTAGATATATCTCTCTTGTTGTTCTTAAATTCTATATGATTCACACTCCCAGTATTTCTAGTAACTACTAACAGATGGCGGGTTGTGCACAAAAGGAGTTGTATTTATGTGATGCAAATCCATTGCCACTGTTTCAGATATTTGCATCTCGATGGTTTAAAGATAAATTTGAGGACTTAATTCAAGGTTCGACACTTACATGTAGTACAAAGCAGATGGTTTATTATATGTCTATGTGCTTAAGAGAAACATAGTTTATGTTCCAACAGTTCACTGATCGCTGACTCAGATATACATAACATCTGAATGAAAAAAACGTACATCAGATATCATATATGATTTATTGATTGGTATTGATCGATGCTACTGTACTTTCTCACACACACAGTAAATCGAAGGGCGCACCCATAATCCTGGACGGATTACCCCCAGTCTTCTTGCAGCATGAGGTCACAGATTTCATTGGCTAGTATAAGGCCAATACGACCCTAGCAAAACCAGGATGCTAAGACGAGACGGTATTTTCCCACAGCCTACATCAAAATCTGCTTTAACGTAGGTCACGATTATCTCAAGAAAACAACATAACACTCTATACAACCAAACTCCACACAGCCCAGTGCATGAACTTTTACCTTTTCACTCCTTCAACAGTCAACTCAAACTCGAAGACTAGCTCCAACCAACATCTAGTCTTCCCAACCATTCCTGAGTATCATACGAGACGCCTCCACCATGACCAACGGCATTATCAGAACCTCCCAGTACGCCCAAACGAAATCCTAGAAAAGGAGGAAAGCCACATAGACCTTTCCGCCTACCGAATCTTTTAAAGATAACACGGAGTTGCCAGCCCCACCAGCTAATATTACTGCCCTTCTCTGCGTCTCGAGACTTACTGTCCATAATCCAGTTCTTCCACCGTTCTCTTCGTAAATACATCATCTGAATCTCCATCATTGCCTACAGACGAATCCAGCTGCACCCAGTTCTCTTTCTTCCGTCGCTTTCAACCCTTGTTTACACAAACTATCTTCCTCCCACGATAGTTTCATATAATGCAGTCCTCTGCCTTCTTTATTACTAGCTAACTAATCGTCAGTTAAACTTAACCGGACATTAGCTAGCAGTTATTTGATGCCAGCTAGTGAATGTGGGTTTTCTCTGGGAGGGCCACATTTTCCCCCACATCTAACTCTATGCATCGGATCTATAGATCCCCCGCCGCCCTGAAAGATCATGAGTTTTGTGTTAACTGTTCCTGGTCTCCTTTCTGCTCGTTATCTATCCATCAACCATTGTGAGATACTCAGAACTATCAGATCGTGTCTCTTTGTTTTGTCTTTATCATATTGTCATTCCAAAATATTCATACCATGAATGGAGGCGAAGAGATTTTTTTTTTCTGAACACTCCTTGTGGTGTTTAAACCTAACTTTTCAGTTAAGGATTAAACATTTTAAACTAAATGTATTGTAATTGTCTTTCAAGCTTAGATCAATGATCTTTTGATGAACTTCTTCAACAGGTAGTTTATATGTTACTGCCCGAAGCAGAAAGCTACATAAACAGTTATCTATACTTTACCTACTGGGGGTATCAAAACCCCGTTTCTAACACTGTCAGTCCGCACACATACCATTGTGCTACCAGAGATCTTGCAGATTAAGTTAACAGATCATTGTCCTCTTTTATGTACTGTTTATAATACATCCTACATGAGGGGTTGGATTTCACTCGGTGAATAGAGCACCCACAGCCCATTGTGCTAAAAAAAATGCTACCCCCTAATCTGTCTAATACAAAACAACTCTAAAACACAAAATCATTAGTTCCTAACTATAAAGAAATATAATTTTAAATTAATGAAACAACAAAAGAAATAGGTTTCGTTTTGTTCCACCTTTACTATATCGTTTTCAATACAAGGAAAACCTCACTGAATCCACAGAAATGCAATTCCCGTGTTAAAACAGAATTCATCATCTTCTAGCATAATTACTTTGTTTACTAACTTTTCATATGGTGGCGCCACCCAATGGATCAGCGTTAATTCTGAATACTTATAATGCCAGAAATCGCTTTTCGATACGTGTGGTGAGCACAACACAAGATATTATTTAATGTAGCTTGGCGCTTAGCAAAAACAAGTTGTAATACGGGGCTTAGGATGCGTTATTACATGTAGCGATATCTATCGTATTTTGTATTCTAAAAACGGTTGGTATGGGTATCGGTATTAGGTTGTCCAGAAGTAAATGTTGGAATTCTCACGATTTTTTTTCCTCTTTATTTTTACGCGAAAATTCTGAAATGGGTAAACAATGTTAGTGAAAGTGAGTAAATAAAAAATATCAAATTATGTATTCTATCTTATCAATTAATGTTAAGAATAAAGAACAAATCTCTTCAGCAGTAGAAGAATCTATATAAACTCGCTGGATCTAAAATTAACTTTCCCTCTTAAACCTCTTTCTTATAGTATGTTGCAGTTGTTAGCTCCACTGAAAAGAATTGCTATTTTATAAACACTTTTAATCACTTGACGTGAGTTCTCCTTTAGGGCTCTACGATTAGTGAGTACATAATAAAATACTGAAATTCTAATTTATACTTTTCGTCTAACTGAAGTGGGTTCTATAAAAGTTATCGTTGGTTGGTTCGTTTAATCCAACGTTTGTCGCTTACAAGGTGTTTTAATTGTCTGCTGTTTCAACTCTACTTATAATAAGTTTCGCAATCCCAAGGCAACATGAAGAAGAAGGACTTTCGTCTGATTTTCCTCTAAGACTTCAAATTTGGACAAAAAGCTACCAAAACTACATGGAACATCAACCAGGCATTCGGCCATGGATCTGTTACTGTTGGTTCCAAAGATTTCGATATGAAGATGAAAGTATTGAAGACCACGAAAATCATGGAAGGAAGCCATCCTTGGATGAATACACATTAAGGGAAGCAGGTAAGACAGACCCTTGCACAACAGAACGTGAGCTTGCAGAAAAGCTAGACACAAACAAATCGGGAATCACTGTAATGACGAAAAAGTTGAATAAGTGGGTTCCGAATGAGCTGAGTGAAGATCAACAAAATCGGCGTTTTTAGATCTGTCAAGGATGACACTCCAAAAATTGAACGAATTGGGATTCGAGGTTCTGCCTCATTCACCTTATTCTTCCAAAACCGGGCAGCTGTAGAGGAAGCTTTCAGGGAGTTCATTGACCATAGAAACTCTGATTTCTACAGCAGGGGCATAACCAGCATCATTACATGTTGGCAAAATTATGTGGAAGCAAAGGGTGCTTACTTTGATTAACACATGTTTCACAACACTTGTTTATACTTTTACAAACTCCGCAGTTCAAAAACGACATTTACTTCTGGACAACCTAATACTTTAAAGTATAGAACAACCTTTCGACCTTTTTAGATCATCTTCAGGTTAACAAAAAGAGTTTACACCTTTGTTAACCTGAAGATAACTTAAAAAGGTCAAAACGTTGTTCTGCACTTTATTTTAATAAAAGGGTTAATACCAATACCAACCATCTTGAGATACATTTTTACTTCAAGTGGGTTTCTCATCACGAATCTATCGAATATTATCCAAGACCGACACTTTACGACTGCTGTTGCAATAACACCACACTTGATAATTAAACTTCGATAGATTTATTATTTTTTCATTCATAAGAAGGTCTTGAAACGAAATTGTAGATAATTATATTATAATTTTATCTTTAGACTGAGAATGGAACAAAAACTGTGTACAATAACTATTTCTAGCCGCACTAGAAGTGTGTCGTAGGGAATCGTTAGACTCCAACCTGCATATGTTAGAAGCAAGTCAATGATTTATAGCTCACGATAGACGATAAGGCAACAGGCGAAACCTTCTTCCCCTCACCAATATAAAAAAAGGGCATTTTCTATGCTCCCTCTGATGGTTAATTTCCTTACTGTAGTATCATAAGGTTTACAGAAGTTTAGTAAGCAAAATGCAATATTTTGTTTTCTAAACCCTATTTTGGATTAACACAGTCGAAGAAGGCCTTTGAGGTTTAACATGGTGTCGTAATTTGTATCTACGCCTTCTGCGACCTCTTTTGTTTAACTTTTTATTGCTCTGTAACTATGCCTGTTGCCTGCAGTGTAGGTGTGTTACAATTATGTTGTGCAAATCTTAGAATGATTATTTGGGATTTATAATTCACTGTTTGTCGCTTTAGGATCTATATTTTTAGGACTGGGATCAAACACTGGATTTTTATTCCTGACTGTTCATAAACAAATACCATTTCGCGTAAACTTGCGTGTCTTTCGTTTTTATTCAGTTCCCGAAGTCGATATTGTCAGATTTCTCCTTTTGTTTTAAGTTCCTTGGACTCGGAATCTCTAAACAGTGTGGGACTGGAAATGAACATTATTTAACTTACTTCAACACTACAGACATGCGTGTTACTAATTAAGTTATTCTGCAGTTTCCGTGTAGTAATTCCTTAATCTGATTTCCTGACCTCCTTTTACTGATTTTGTGAAACATCGAACTAATTGTCACAACTATGTTCTTTTTGCCTTCCGTTACCCACAAAAACTCGTCCTACACTTTGAGACCCAAGATGCGTTATAAGAGTAACGTCCAAACCCCACTATTCGATTAGAGTAGACCAAGAGTTGGCGATAAGTACTGTTCACTAGCTGCCCTTCCTGTAGTTTATGGGTTCCAGATTAGTGTAACTAGTTCTTGTGTGGATTCGCGCGAGCTTCCTAAACTATCGAAGAAATTTAGAAAAAAAAAAAAAGTGTACTTTCTATAGAAAAGCTGCTGCACCCTGGTGGCTTATTTGTAAGTCTGAGGGCTTATAATGCTAAACAACAAACAAAAACACTGTATCAGTACTCTCCCATGGGAGCCTATATAATGTTGCAAGAGCTTGTCAACAGCACCCACCACCATCTCTTGGGCTACTCCTAACTGAAACATCAGAGGAATTTGACTGTTACTCTCACATTTCCAAAATCCAGAATGCGCTTTAGCAGTAACGGGAGTTGTTTTTTTGCAAGTTTACATAACCTCCCACCTGTAACAAAACGAGCCGAACAAAGCTGCAAGGTGTCTCTAGTTTCAATATAAAGGGCAATAAAAAGAGATCAGACTACTTGTTTTTAGTGCTTGCATTCAAAAACACTAGATTTCTCCATTATTGACACGTTATCACTGGTACACATAAAAGTTAAATCAGTCAATCCAACAAGGCTTGTCGAAGTCACAGATAAACAACCCACAAAACATGTCCATGATATAAGCAAACAGTCGCCGAAAAATAATTACATTTTATTTCTCATATGTTGGAAAATTGTCCTCGTTGCCATAGAGACAGATAGCAAATTCAATGGATATATATGTATATATATTTCCTTCATTTGCTGTTCGGTTAACAACACTGACCTCTAGATAGGTGTAAATTGGTATTTTAAATTTGTTACAGTTTGTAGGTTTGTTTTGTTTTGTTTTTCTAATTAAACACAAAGTTACACAAAGAGTTGTCTGTACTCCATCGGTATCGAAACTCAGTATAAGTCCGTGGACATGCCGTCGTATAACTTAGTTCATTCACAGTTGTTGTTTTACAATTGACACTAGAGAAATCATTACGAAAACAATTTGATTGTTGTTTATTTTAAAGCAAGTCGTTGGAAGTTAAACTATTTCCTAAATGAAACTACTGTAACAGTTCTAAACTGACTGGTCCAACTGAAATCATGAAAGTGGTACATTGATATTTTTTGTGTCCAGAAGGCCTCCTTGTGATACGTATTAGCAACTTGTATATGTTCGTTAGAGAAATACACAAAAGTAACACTTTTAGGAATCTGAAACCTACATGAAAATTCCACATGTGTACATGAATAGCGCGAGGCTTTCATATTCAAAACAGTAGAATCGTGGGTGTCTGTATATCAGGATATTAGGACTGGACAACTAAAAAAGAAAAACGTATTCAAAGTTATAGACCTTTTATCAGTCGGAGATTTATATATATACTTTCAAAATTATAGTAACAATTGTTTTAGTAGTAAGTCCAAAACAGAGAAATAAGTCTTAGAAATATGTATATGTTAATATATATATATAAATATATACACACACGGGATTAGATGGTATAGGTTTTAATTACTTCATTCAAACTTTAAATAAACGTTTCCTAAGAGCGGCGCTTTGTGATATCTTTATAAATTATATTTACAGTTTCTGTATTGAATAATGATCAGAGAAAATTTATAAATGTTACCGCGGACAAGTTATTGATATAGTTGTTCATTTGTTTATAAGCGCAAAGTTGCACAATGAGCCATATGTACCCTGCCCATTGTATTAACAGCTCTTACAGTTTTCGCTGGTCCGCCAGGTGTCAGTCGCAGAAGTAATTATACGATGTTGTTTTGAATTATGCAAAAAGCTACTCAATGGGCCATTTATGCTCTGCACACCACGAGTATCGAAACCCGGTTTTAGCGTTGTAAGTCCGCAGACATACCGCTGAGCCACTAGGGGGCGTAATTATACTAATTGTGATACTTTTATACAATTTGTTTCCTCACGCAAAATGTTAACCATCTTTGATCTGTAACTACAGGAAAGGCAGTTATTTAACAGTACTCACCGCCAACTCTTGAGCTACTCTAATCGAATAGGAATATTTGGTAACTTTATGACGCATACAGGGCGCGTTTTTGTGATAAATGAGAGTTTAAAGCTGACGGTCAAATGATGTAATTATAATAGTCCAAGAGTTGGCGCTCTTGTGATTTGATTATAATAGTCTTAAAGCTGATGGTCAAGTGATTTAATTATAATAGTCCGAGAGTTGACTGTGGGTATTATTGAGCAGCTTCCTTACCTCTGGTGTATCAGTTAAAATCTAGGGGCAGTAGCTGTTACATAAATATTCGAAACAACACCTAATTCTCTATATATAACTAAGCAAGCTAAACTATGACGAACAAGGGCGTGTACTGATTTGTTTCAAATTATGCGAACTTTCACCCATTTCTCCCCACCAGTAAATCAATAGCAGTCTGACGCTAAAATCTGGGTTTCAATTTCTGCTACAGCTAGCTCATTTTGTAGTTTTTGTTTAAAACAAACCGTAAGCCTTTCTTATGATAAAAACCTGTCAATTAATCTGTATATCACAATAAACATACACGTGCGTGTAGGTAAGGATGGGTGGGCGGTAATTTTATGAACTGACAACGCCTAAAATCGGGGTCCGATTTCTCGTGATGGGTGGAGTGCAAATAACGCATCGTGAAACTTTGGACTAAGAAAACAATAAATAAAGAAAGAAACAAGTCTTAGAAAAGTAATGGTGACGTCATGGGAAACGTTTCGTGTCTTTTTTAAGGATTACTGACCGTTACTTTGGTATGCGTCAAGTAATAGTGAGTGAGCGGGGGCAATAGATTGAAAAATGTTTTATTGTTAAGTGAGATTGTGTTCGGAACCCGAATATTCACTTAACTAATTTTGCAGATCAAGTGCAAATGTATCAGTGAATGTGAGCTAAGCGAGGTCAGACTTTCGATCAGAAGATCATGGTGTGCGTCCGGTTGCTCAAAAATAACCACTCTCCGTTTTTAGGAGTCGTGGGTGATGATCAAATCTCACGATCTACTCAGACAATGACAGTCCAACAGTTAGCGATGGGTGTCGTTGATTATCCATTTCCCTATAATTTGACTGTTTAAAATTAAAGATCATTATGTAAAGATAGCATTTATATTGCTATACGTGAAATTTTGAAACATACAAATAGTCTTTTGAAAGCTTTCTCCATTGTTGACATTTCTTAAACACAAGACGCAGGTTGGCCCTTTGGTAAAACTCTAAATTTTAGAGCTAGCGGGCTTATTTCGAATTCATGTGATACAATAAAGTATTTTCTTCTTCTCAATTTAATTTGTAGGTACGTTAAAAAAGTTACAGTCAATCCATTATCGTTGACGGAACTTTTGACTAACTGCTTTCCTTTTCTAGTCAGTTGTTCTATTATAATCCGAGGGTTGCAGGTTCGAATCCCTGTCACACCAAGCAAGTTTGCCCTTTCAGTCGTGGGGGCGTTATAATGTGACAGTCAATCCCACTATTTGTTGGTAAAAGAGTAGCCCAAGAGTTGGCGGTGAGTGGTGATGACTAGCTGCCTTCCCTCTAGTCATACACTGCTAAATTAGGGACGGCTAGCGCAGATAGCCCTCTAGTAGCTTTGCGCAAAATTCAAAACAAACATCCGAATATTATTGTTTCAGTCTGTTGGTAATACATAATTACATTAATTTGAAAGGTTAATTCCTGAACAGAAATGGTTTGGGGGCGATATTTCTAATTTGAAATTTAGAAGAAAAAAAAATCACTGGTTATTTCCTAATGTTCAAACATGGCGATTGTTGGAGCATTAATGTTAGGTCTTCTTTTCTTAAATGACGAAATAATATATTTCTGAGACGTTTTTTAGGTTTTATTGTGTAACTTCTAGTTCACGATTTAGTTTTCACATATTTTATTCTTCGCACGCAGTTTTCTGTAATTTAATGTATTCACAGTTGCTACGGAATTTTTGCTCAATTTCAGAATGTGTAGGTTTTTTTTCATGATTAACTGGAGTGTCACTGTGTTGGTTAACTGGACTAGTTTCTGTCTATGACATTTTGGTAAGGCAACTGTTATTCTTTTTAATAAACAAAAAATAACAAAGCTGCTAACAATTTGACCACTGGGAGGTTAGACATCATCACAGTATAGCAGATTAATCAAAAATTGTTTGTTCTCAAAGATGGTGAAAGAAATCTCACTGATGAGAGGGAATATTGAACTTATAGTTATGAACCCTCTTGGATAACGATTTTGCGATGTAAAACGGTGTTCTGTACATCGCTGGAGGCGGTTCGACGAGAAGTAGAAATAAATCACTTTTTTTAAATACTCCCCCCGGTGGCTCAGCGGCATGTCTGCAGACTTACAACGCTAAAACATGGGTTTCGTTACCCGTGGTGTGCAGAGCACATGTATTCTATTGTGTAGCTTTGTGCTTAATTCGAAACATCTTTTCAATGCGACTGATACTGAGGAAAGTGGTAGGTGCTCTTCGAGCGATAGAAAAGTTTGAGTATTCTGAAATATTGTCAAATTCAAGATGTACCAAAGTCCCAAACTGTCTGCTCAAAAATAACTAAAAAGACGTCTAATGTCCAGTGTATGACAATAAACAAAGAAAATATGCTTTGCTGTAGCTTCGAGCTGATTTTTGTGATGCAAAGCGCGATGTGATGACGTTAAAATTATATCAAAGAGAAGAACAACTTAAAAGCAACTCCTGGTGAAGGGTGTGGAAGGTGAAAGCTTTCTCTCAAGTGGTTTAATGACTTATTTGTTACTGTTTTATACGTACTGGACGTGGTAAAAGTGAATCCAGGGTAAGTTCAACTTTTCTACATGGTGTCCTTGAAATGATCGCACTTCTTTCACGGACATAGCTATCGAATAATTCTCTGGGGTAAAGCCATTTCCGTTAACCGATAGCATAATCCGTTATGCCACACCGTGTCAAATGCTTTCTCAATGCCGAGAAAGCAAGCTACAGTGCATTCGTTTTTATTGAAGCTGTCTGTAATTGTTTCTGTTAATCTGATTAGATGGTCTATAGTTTGTCTGTATTTTCTAAATCCTTTTTGAATTTCGGGTAATTTTGAATTTACTTCTAAGTATATAGATAATTGGTTACTAATTATTCTTTCTAAAAAATTTTCCGATGCAACTGGTTAGGCGAATTTGGCGGTAATTATTTGGTTTCTTTGCTGGCTTTACTTCTTTCTGGAACATTAATATTACTGCTACCTTCCAAGAAACAGGGATATATCCACCTAATAATAAATTTAAAAAGAATGTTAGGTGTTCATATAATTTCTGAGTACCATCTTCTCCAGGTGCTTTGTTTTTGTATTTTTGATAGCTGTTGGTATTTCCGTTACTGTTATATCTTATTAAACTTACTCGACAGACCAGAGGGTGTTTTGAATTTCGCGTAAAGATACACGAGGGCTATCTGCGCTAACCGTCCCTATTTCAGCAGTGTAAGACTAGAGAGAAGACAGCTAAGTCATCACCACCCATCGTAAACTCTTGAGTTACTCTTTTAACAATGAATAATAGGATTGACCGTCACATTATAATGTCCCTACGACTGAAAGGGGGGCATGTTTGGTGTGACAGGGATTCGAACCCTGAGACCCTCAGATTACGATTCGACCGCCTTAACCACCACAGGCCAGACCAGAGGGTGACTTAACAGCGTCACTCACCATCAACTCTGGACATATTCTTTTATCAACGAACATTTATCGAATATAAACTGAGATTTAACATGAGTCTATGATGACAATCCAACAAGGAAGGTTTATATATATATATGTGTGAGGTCGGTGTGCAATAGTTTTTTAGATGTGTTATTTGAGCCAGTGTACATGAAGTTAGGCCTAAAATTAAATGTAGCCTGTAACGAGTTTTTCACTTGATAAAGAAATGAATTAATTCGATAGCGTTCCATCGCTGGGACATAGTTTGGACATTTAAAGAAACAACAGATGAAATAGTTCTGAAGATTAAAGCATGAATTTAAAAAATGGCACAAGTCTTTAATAATAATATATTCAGAATTTTGTTATCATCTTTGTTATACGAACTGGGAACTTCTTATTCACTCTAAAAAAAAAAGATGTTTAAATGCGAGATGCTAGTAGGTAATTTTGTAAATGAAATATATGAAACAAAGCTATGACATAAGTTCTGCTCAAGAACATGTTAAATCATGTAATAGTACTAAATACTTTGGTAAATAAGGTTTAATTTAATTTATTACAAATGAAAAAATACTTCATAATTACGCACACGTCAAAAATATTTGTTCAGAAATGTTCATAAATTTTCAAGAAAACAGTCAAAATATATTTCTTCAGAAATGCTCACAAATTTTGAACAATAAAATATATACATTTTAAAATCTCAATCAAATCATGCTGAATAAAAAATATTTAATGAGAAATGCTCATAAATTTTGAATAAAATATACATTTTAAAATATCAAACAAACCATACTGAACAAAAAATATTTCTACAGAAATGCTCATAAATTTTGAACAGTAAAATATACAAGTTTTAAAATCTAAAACAAATCTGGCTGCACACACGTATACTATAAAACAAAGAAATGATCAATGTTAAGAGGAATGCAGCTGTCTTAACCATCTTGTGATTATAGAAGAAAATCACAAAATAACAGTTTCAACAGAAGTAAAAGTTATAATAATTAAAATAACTGGTTTAAAATTTACATAAACAAATATTTTGTAATAGTTACAACTGGCATAATTGAAATATGTTTTATTTATATGACAAGAGACAATGTGTGCAAACATCTACATAATCTAAAATTAGTGAGGGTTGATATAAGCACAGAATTTTCACATGAAATATATGTTTAAAGAAACATTCATGTCAAAAGTGCTTTTAAAAAAATTCAGCCCACCTTAAAGAGAAGTAACAAAACTAAAGATCCATTACTTTAAAAAATGAGTTTTGTACTTTATAATTTTCATCCACCCTAATGAGTGATTTGAATTATTATTAAAGAATTATAACAAGTACATAATTTAACACAAATATGTTAAAAAAAACTGAAGTTGTATCCAATACATTTAGATAAGTGTTCAATAGCACACATTTATAATAGTAAGTACCAATTCATAAACTGAAGTTTTTACTAAGTTCAAAGAATTTCCCTCCAAGTAAATATTAATGCTTGGAGTTAATCAAATAACTTTAGTTTACTCTTCATTACAATCATATAAAGAATTTTTTCTGTTAATAATCTGACAGCATACTTAAAAACACAAATAACCAATGTATACTGACACTAATAAAACAATATAAATGATAAATTATGTCAAAATTATGATGAGTTTGAGTTTTATAATACAAAACAGTGTCCTCTTCCATTCTTTCTCAGCCTTGTTTACCCAACACCACCATTGTATTAAGAAAACAAACACACTTTGAAAAAATAATTTCTGGTACACATTCAACAAATTTGTAAGAATGGTGAAACTTAATTAAAATTTGCTCATAACATGAGCATCCTGAAAATGACAACTGGGATTTATACATATATTTTATTTTAATTAACAGGGAAAGAATAGTATGATGTCATAGTTAACAATTTCATATAAATTTATGAAAATCATATACAAGTTTTTTCTGTTTTTTTCCACATTAGGACTATATCAAGAATGTTTACATTTCATATCTAATATTAAAAGCATTGTGATAATTTGACCCTGCAAAAAAAACTAGTTCCAGAATAAATAAATATCCATGGTTGGTTATTTGTCTGTACCTGCTATTTGTAGCTAATTGTGATGCTAAAGTCAAAGGTAGAATGTAAGGACAAAAGCAAATCCAGTAAGGTATAATTTTTCATAAAATATACCTAAAATTTACAAAATCTCTTTCCAAAATTGAAAAACATCTATAGTAATATATTGTAGTGCCACCTGTCTGGTTGGAAAGATATTTGTCATTTCTGACACAAACATGCATAACTTTGTTAAAATCTTTGGAAAAACAAACAAACAAATTGCTGTATCATTTGATTGTGTTTGTATTTTGTAATATCTTACAATTCTGTATTATCTGCACTTGTTTGTTTTTTTCAATAAAAGTTCAAAATCGTCTCATACTTTGTAGCCTGCGATCTGTATGATGTGCCTCTTATTTATTGCTCTGACCCTGTCATGTGGTCATCAATCGTATGCTCATTCAAAATTCGGGGTGACGTTGGAAAGCGTAGGTTCTGAAACGTCCTCTTAACATTGGTCTAGTATACTAGGGTTCTTCTATCGTACAGGAAGAACCATTTGAACTTCATTGGCCTCCCCTTGGTGCTAAAATTAAAATTAAAATATTCGTTAGAAATCAGTAGGAGTATTTGTTACAAGAACAAAAACATGTACATATGTTTGGTTAAAATTCTTATTTTGTATATTTCTTTATTTGCCAACAGAGAGCGCATATTAGTTAGCACTGCGACGCATGTAACTAAATGAAGCAGTCTATATTTGCCAATCAGTGAAGGAGGGGTTGTACTTCTGGTGAAATGATTCCATCTGGTATAGATTAAGTCGTTTGGTTTGTATATACTTTATGGTAGTAGTTTTATGTTTCTTATAGCAATTCTATGAATAACCAACATTCATAAGGTTTAGTAAAGATCATTTTGTCTTCATCACTTTCAGTAGAAGACTTTAGCCTAAGTATTCTGCTGAACATCGAGTAAAGCAAGTCGTCTGTTATGTGTAAAATTTTTGACACGTAAGAAGAAGGGGTGTTGTATCTGGATACATTAAAAGTTCCGATATTTAAGAAAGAACGTTGTATATGAACACATGGAAAGTTGACAGCGAAATGAATTAAGATCTCAATATGTGATAAAACCACGAACAGAGAATAAATCAACGGTAGAATAAATTAAGCTTAGGAAGTCAACTACAGAGAAGGATAAATCACGATGAAAACAGGTAAAATGGATAGAATGTTGACAGATTGAACTACGTACTGAGTAAATGAATAGAAGAATTGTTGACAGAACCTATGATGTAATGAACAAATTAATACAAGAAATGTAGACAGAATCTACGACGTATTAAGGGAGTTACTGCAGGGTAATGTGTTCCAACCATCTGTAATGTTGAAGTGACAGACTGGAGAGAAATACATCGAATCAACAACAAACATCTCAAACTCGTGGTCTCATTCTCTTTTACCAACGAATAGTTGCTTTATTTCGCCTTTTCGATGCAAACATCCGGAGGTAAGTTTTCGACAGCTTTGGGTGAAATTAGTTTTGCCAACTTTGACTGCAGGCATCGTGACATTTCCTCAGAACGCCAAGAAAGGGTAAAGCTATGATGTATGGATAAATATCAGTATGGATGCAACAGTGGTATTACCAGGCTGTGATATATATTTATCATTACACAACCACCACGAGTACTGCTTGAAATTTGATGCTGCTACCATCTAGTGGTAATATATTACACTATCATACCTTTAATTTGTGTGTTAATAAAGAAAAGAACGCCAAGAATCAATAATAATTGATTGCCTTTAGCTTCATGTTAACAGCATTAAGCGTATTATTTACTGGCAAAAAAACCTAATTCATAGTAATGTGAAATTAGTGAGTCTAAATCATTTTCTAATACTTTGATAGCTTTGTAGACTCGAATAATTGCAAAAGAATAGAGTAATAAAACTAATGATGTTATTTATAATAAAAGAACAAAACACGCTTGTCTTAATAAAATACCAGAAAGCAGTCGATTTGTTTTATTGATTATGTACTAAAGAACGTTACAGAATTTTCTATCCTAAACATCACGTTTGAGTTGTTGACTTTCATTTCGACAAAGGCCTGTGTCGACAGTTCAAAGAAAAATAAACCTGAGAATTGGGTTGATTTGTAATTTCGCGCAAAGTTACTTGAAAGCTATCTGCGCTGGCAGTTTGTAATTTAGCAGTGGGAAGGCAGTTAGTTAATCCCACCCACCGCCAACTCTAGGGCTAGTCTTTTACCAACGAACAGTAGGATTGACTGTCACCTTATAATGCCTCCACGACTGAAAAGACAAGCATATTTGGTGTTACGGAAATTCGAACCTGCGTCCCTTGGATTATGTGTGGAGTGCTTTAACCACCTGGCCATGCCGGGCGAGAATGAGTGTGAATATAAATAAATTGGGTAGCACTGTGTAAGCCCGAGTAAATAAGAAACAGCGTCAGACAAACATGTTTTCAGTGCATGGTAAACATTTATTTATTAATAAACACGGTGAACATTGATTTACTAATAAGGATAAGTAAAAAAACAATGTGAAAACATGGGGACATGTTGTGGTTATTCGGTTGTCAAAGATCATTTCGAAGGGTATTGATTTACCTTTGCAAGCATCTCTTCCGTTCTACTAAAGTAGCCTGATCAGGATTAAATCCCGTGAACAGGGGTTTCAAAATGTTCCAGTATTTCTTCTTTAAGTTGTAGCGATTGCTACAGAATTTTTGTCTGCTACAAATTTGGTATTTTTTGTTATAATTAATATCATAGTTTACTTGTCTCCATCTTTCTATGTAATTGTTTTGCTTATTCGTTGTTAATAAATAAATTAAACTGTTTGTCCATATCGACTGTTAAGAAATATTTTTTACTAAAATGTACACTGCGGCTAATACTTGATAAATTGATGAAAGAACATGGCCTATCGTAATAACGTATAACCGAATGAAACAGAATAAATTATGGCAAATATAGAAACAAAATTATTCTATGTGGTATTTCTTTCAACTCCATTGTCATTACGTCTGTATTTTGTAGTTAGATGCCATCTTGTGTCTATTATAGTGCGATTATTTATTTCCGAATTTTGAATAGATAAAAGGGCATGTAAGTATGGTGAATGGTTTAGAACTCGCCATCCGCTTAAAGTAAGATATTTACTGTTACTATTTAGGATAATACAATTCTTATTTTCTCACAATAACACTTTTTCTAAATAAAAGTTTACGTGTTTATTGTCCTTTCCTATGTATATTTTTATGGCCATTTTATTCTCTCTCTGTGTTTCTGAAATACAATTTTTAGACTTAAGATTAACGTAGTTGGTTTTTTTCTTCCCTCCTAATGCTTTTCTATTTTCTGTAATAATTACACGTCATGTTGCTGATAGGATTAGAAAAAAATAGTGTACATGTGTGTTATCGGATAATAATAATATCCTATACGATACAGATAAATACACTGAAACCCGAAATAATCTCATACAGTAATGTGTAATCGCCTGGGTAGCATAGCCACAAGCAGCGCCAGCCGACATTGAAAATGTGGATTTTATAATTAATTCAACACCAACTACTCCGCTGTAAATTTCTAAGAAGCGGATTGCGATTTTTTTTTCAGCTCCTAAAGTAAAATGCAAGACATCAGATATCTCTTTAAACTGTAAGCAAGCATTAGAAACATCCATAAAATGGATCAAAGTGTTTCTTATTCTTAACGCTACGAGTGATCAATTAGTTCGTTCTGGAAGTGAACATAACAAATATTGGAGAGGTGTTAACGTTGTAGGTACCTCAAACTTAGTTTTAAAATGAGATAAAGTCACTGGGATTTTAGGCCAAGGAAGACGCATTCTTAAATGCTCAGACCTAAATGATATCTTAAAGCATGCTCCAGTAGGCTTAGGTGACATTGTTCATCATACGTGGGAAAACATAATTAAAAGTTGTAATAAAGTTCATATTTTTAATTTCAGATTTGAACTCTTCAGAAAACGCATGCGCCACCCTCTGTTGGACGTGGTTTAATGAAGGATTTGCTTATACATGTTATGGAATTTTAAAAATAACACATACGCTTTTGAAGTACTTGCTGCTTTTTGTTACAGAGCAAAATCACAGTGAATGATATGCTGTGCCTAACACCAGGAATCTAATTCCTAATTTTAGCATTGTAAGTCTTTAAATTTACTATTGTTCTACCGGGTAACAATTCCGGGCGATAATCTGTCTTGATATATCTCCGGGTGTTGGAGGAGAGGGAAGAAACAGGACATACAGTGGTTTATTTTTGGTGAATGTCGTGGGTATTCTTTACCTCACAGTAAAAAGGTGGAGAAAGTACTCACTTTATCTGTTTCTCTTTTGTCCCTCGCTAGTACAGCGGTATGTTTACGGATTTACAACGCTGAAATCAGGGGGTTCGATTCTCCTCGGTGGGCCCAGCAGATAGCTCGATGTGGCTTTGCTAAAAGAAAAACACACACACACAGTAATCGCTTAGGCCCGGTATGGCCAAGTGGTTAAGGCACTCCATTCGTAATCCCGAGGTTCGCGGGGTCGAATCCCCGTCACTCGAAACATGCTCGCCCTTTCAGCTATGGGGCCGTTATAAAGTGAAGATCAACCACACTATTCGTTAGTAAAAGAGTAGCCCAAGAGTTGACGGTCAGCGGTGGTGACTAATTGCCCTCGTTCTAGTCTTACACTGTTAAATTAGGGACGGCTAGCGCAGATAATCCTCATGTAGCTTTGCGCGAAATTCAAAAAACAAATCACTGTTTTAGTAATTAATATCCAGGGATGAATATTTTTCTGATGCATCCAGGATCATTTTATCATTTTACAATTATATTAAAAACTTTGTTGTTTCATTATTTAATTATATCAAATCCCACACTTAAATTTATCTTTAAATAATTATTGTATACGAGACATATCTATACCACTATTAAATAGTATTTTCCGAGATGCATTTTTATTTCAATTGGATTTCTCGTCATTAGTAAATGTTTGAAATGTATTTAGGATGTTTTAGATATTATGTAAATAATATTTGAGATTTTGAAGATGAAGAATTGTTCTCTTAATCCTAACATGAAATCCCTTTAGATTCAGACTAGTTACCAAACAGACACTATATTCGCAAACACATTTCTAGTAAAAATATTTCATTAAACAATCTGTAATCTTTACTGAAAGTATACAAAATTTTGTAAAAATACATATGCTATATCAAAGGTTATATTACAAACACTTAATGCGTGGAAGAGTGTAGACGAACTCGTGTATGTTATACCAAACCCACAGTGAAAGGGTTAACTAAGTTCGTGACCCCAAATTGACCTTTATTGTGTCCATTCAACAACTTATATGTTTTGTTCATGTCTACTAAATATAAAAAACTTTCAGTAGTCATCGGGAGCCATATTTTGACAAAAATAGATAATTTTTAATGAAGTATTTTCTATAAGTATTTCTCCATGAACATATGGAGTCAAAGTGTTGGCTGCTCGGAGTGCAAAACGATTTTTATGTTAAATTTAGATTGTAACATGAAACATTTCTTTATTTGTTTGTTTGTTTTTGGAATTTCGCACAAAACTACTCGAGGGCTATCTGTGCTAGCCGTCCTTAATTTAGCAGTGTAAGACTAGAGGGAAGGCAGCTAGTCATCACCACCCACTGCCAACTCTTGGGCTACTCTTTTACCAACGAATAGTGGGATTGATCGTCACATTATAACGCCCCCACCGCTGGGAGGGCGAGCATGTTTAGCTCGACGCGGGCGCGAACCTGCGACCCTCGGATTACGAGTCGCACGCCTTACGCGCTTGGCCATGCCAGGCCAAATTTCTTTATTCTAAATAACTTGAAATGTACAACAGAACACATCTGTTTATACTTGTAGTTTTATTGTCCTTTTGAATCATATTTAACTGATATTCTCAATATAAAATTTGTAATTTACTTGGTAAATGTGGAGATCAAATTGCCCTACTGAATCACATAAGACTGCTTATGAGTTGCTTGCAAGCATACCCCATAAAAACTTATTATTCCTTATTTTATGTAATCTAACTTAAAACGGTTATAACCAGCTAAGCTCATTGATGTGTTTGCATGGGAATAAAGTTTGAACTGCAAGTGAAAATAGACAATTCTCAATACAGAAAACAATTTATCTCATTTGATAGATTAAAACCTTTGCTTCCTATTGAATATAAAAATATAGTATTAAACACAGAGAAAATTAACAGCAATTCTAAAAAACAGGATTTGATGGGTCAGTGTGAATGTGGGGTATGATTTCCTATTTTGTAGCACTGTAACTAAATAAAATTTGCCTGAACAATGTTAATATCATAAGTAATTTATATTTAATATTTCTTGGAGGGATTGTAAACACATTGAAGAATAAGGATGTGAAGAACAAAAGTCACAATTCTTGTACTAATGTAAAATTAAGGATTGAAACCTGATGTGTTACTAAAGTTTGGATTATTAACTATGTTTCTATGATAAACTTATTCATACACCACGATGAGAAAGTAGTTCAATTAAATTTAAAATGTAACTCACTAAAACACCATAACATTCACAGAAAATAAATAAACAAGAGTGGAAATATATACAACAGAAAAGTTAAAGGTCTCTTTCCTTGTATTTAGTCAGGAACTTAATAATAAATTATAATACAAGCAAGTCCTGATATCTGACTTTGGATCTGACTATTCAATAAACACACCTGATAGCCACACACACTTAACATCTTGAAACGGAGATCTCAAGTGATGAAAATTACAGAGAAAGAAAATGATTACTTAATAGATACACAATCACAGTAATACATCTTATGCTGTGTTTAAAATATATTTCTCTGTAACTGACTACTTTTATATCTAGCTCTGAAACATAATGAGTAATTTTACTTGACATTGAGGTTAGTCTTGCAAAAATCTTTGACAATTTAAAACAAGACATTTCTTTCTCTTCAAAACTCATACAAATGCAAAAATGACAGCATTTGCAAAATATGAAATGCGAAAGTCTGTAGGTGCCCAAAACCCTTTAATTGTCTCTCAACTACAGAATTAGCATACAATTTCAAGAAGTAAGGTCATTCTATAGCTGTGAAAAAAAAATATTCAGAAAATATGTGGATGTCTTAGGAATATTAAATGGAGAAATGTATCCTGTATTAATTTATAATATGTGTTTGTTTGTTTAGAATTAGGCACAAAGCAACACAATAGACTATTTGAGCTCTGCCCACCATGGGTATTGAAACCTGGTATTTAGCAGTGTGATTCTCAGACATACCACTGTTCCATTGGGAGATGTGTTTGTTTACTTGTCCACTTGTCCACATACCTTTCCCACAGTTTTGAAGATGGCAAAACAAAATGTTTTAAGTGAGATTCTGGTTAACTCAAGTAGGGTCATTATTTATATAGTATAGCCACCCCCACCTCCATCACTAAGAGGAGGTAAAATGCACTACAAGGTTAAATCAAGTATAATAGTGATCTAAGAGCAGGTGTCTTCAACCTAAATCTGGCATTAGATTTTGTGTTCCTAGTCCCCTCATTGATTTATATGACCCTCACAAGTTAAAGGTGCAAAATGTGGGGTATGTACTGAAGGATCATGGGTGGATGTTCTAACAATATTTCTTCATGGGTTTAACCTCTTCTTCAAGTAAGATATAAATACATCTGGAGATAATGGAAGAATTTCTGGTATACTGGAGTATCTACAAATCATGAGAGGACTTTAGAGCACAACAGTACAGACCAGACATTCTATGCTTGTTCTAAAACTAAGCTGAACTCACTTTATGGATTTGTTGAATTATTCCTGTAGATGATCTGTTAAAAAATGATTCTTCAACAGGACAACTGTTTTTGAACACTAAGTGCAACTTTTTCTAATTCACTCTGAGGTTCATTTTCTACAATCTTCACAATTTGCTTAAGAATAAGTTTTATCAGAATGATTAAATTTTGATTTTAAAATCTACCTTAGTGTTTATTTTTAATTATGAGGTCTATGTTTGCAAAACAATATTGGTATTTTAGCATTAAAACACAGTTGTCAGTGCTAATAAAACCAAGGCTAGCTCACTCTACATTACTGTAGAAAACAAGGTTCTCTTGAATATCAAATATTTTGTTTTTTATACTAAAATATATGTAAGTGAAATAATTTCAATGAAAAACAAGTAATTATGGAAATGTTTAATATTTACATAAATGTTGTTGTTTCTTTGAATTAAGCTACAGAAATAAGGACTACAAATACTGCAGAATAATTTTTACAAATAACATTACAACTAAGTGTAAGCTTGTTATATATATATACCTATGTGTATTATAAATAAACTGATTTTAACTCTTTTATAGACAAGTATAATATATTAATATCAGATCAAGTGAAGGAGGTCTTTTGACTTTGAAGAACAAAATAAATACAACATCTTAATTATATAACTATCATAAGCATATTTGTATATATCATCTTGCATATTTAAATTTCTAGTAATTTTGGTTAAGTATGTTTTATTTGGGGGTCATTTGCATCAGTGATCATCAGATTTATTGAGTAACAACTGGTAATCTCCGTTATTTTGTCAAAAGACTACTAAAAACTTGCATTTAATGTTGGATGTTAGATCTATTATAGTTTTATATTTATCGTATCATGATACATGAGCCACAGTAAGACAAATACACTGAAACACACAAAATCTGTACTACATCTCTAATTAATTGACATAAAAGAAATATTTATCAAACAACACAAACATTTTAACAAAAGCACATTTGTGATAAATAATAAGTCATTTACTTGAATTTAACACAGTTCAACCATCCCATCCAAAGACATAAACATTTAAAATGTTAAATTTATAACATTAAAGATGAAACTAACAATTCCTTTCATAGATTTTCTCTACACTTTCCTCAAGTTTACCTCCTCATAATGTCAGCATATGTACAAAGACATGTTCATTCCACCCTACTCCTACATCACTGGCATTTTAATCAGCTGACACAAATTTTTATTTCTGTGAAGATTTACTCAACTATTTTCTACACTGCCAGAAAACCCAAAATATTTCCACAATACTAAACTAAAGAGCATTAAATGCCTTCAAACTTGAGGTGCAAGAATTTCATTTTAATGTAAGGATTTTCCAATTTGTTTAAATACACTGAAATTGTATTGGTGACAAATAAGTGACTATTCGCACATAACTTTTTCATTCAGTGCTGCCCTCTTTATACTTCCCACTATCTTCAAGACTTTCATCTAAGCTCATGTTTATACATGACATTGCTACATACTAATAAGTACATAAAAATCCTCCACTATACGAAGTGTGACTCATTAATAGCACAGCTCACTCCCTGTGTATTCAACCATCATTATGAAAGCAAGAAATGATGCACTGAAGGAACGGTGAAAGGAAGTATCTATCAGAAATACATTTCAGTCCATGAAAATGTTGAATGTTAAATTTTATTTACATACAACTATAATCCAACACTGAAACAGTGAAGGGATCACAAAAACAAAATTTACTTCAAGAAGCTCTCAAAACGAACCAATAGCCTGAGACATTGTATACAATGGAACAGTATAGAGACAAACAGTATCAATATTCTTTTGAAGTAGTTAAAAGGTTTGGATATGCTTATATATAGATCCTCATTTTAGTCAGGGCCATTTCTAAAATAACGTCACTTTTGAAGGAAAGCATGGATGTGACCTTTAACCGGCTCTGGTCACCAGGCTCTGTAAAAGAAAAAATGTTTCTCTCTTTAAATTCTGGAAAAGTGCAGCTTCGGTGAAAGCATCATTCACACATTGTTTCTTTAAAGACAAAGGAAAACCAAGAAGAATAATTAAAACTCATTACATAGTCAGTGTAATCCATTAAGACAACACAGCAACAAAAAAGTTTGATGAAAGTGAAAAGATGTCCACAATTAGTTGTGAACAAAGATGAGAACAGTTATGTCTAATCAATCCCTAGTAAACTCTAACTTTTGAAAGTGTCTACAATTTTCAACTTAGAATTATAATTTAGAAGAATTACTCTAAATTCCTAATGAAAATTTTTCTGTAATTTATGGACAACATTTAGAAACACCTCCTTTGAAAACTAATTTTTACAAATTAATTTCCAATACCATATACTTCTCTCTAATACTCCTAGCATTACAACAGTAACAATCAAGTCCATCCTTTTCTACTACTTCTGTACTAACTTCCCATGGAACATTTTTCATTTCCTCTTATTCTTTGTGTTTAGTTCTTTCTGGCCCTCACCACTGTTTAGTTTTAGTTTAAAACCTTCTTTATAGCTGAGTTAATAGTCTTAGAAAACAAGCCAGCTGCTACAGTATTTAAAAATAAACCTCCCATTCCAAAAAGCACCCTTCCTCCTCTGAAATAGTCGATATAAGTCCAGTCAGTCCACTCATCCTTACAGTTTACCTAAACCTAACATTTGACCCTAGTGACCTACTAATAAGTTTATTTACACAGATTATTCTATCCATACATCTTGTCAATAAATCACCCACAAATTCCACATACTTCTCTGATCCTTTTATTTTCATTCTTTCCAACATTTCACGTGCAGAAGCCAAATTCTGAAATTTGTTTGTCAACATAATAGGCTCATTACAACTAAATTCATTATTTTTTACTCTAATACTAATAACACTCTTTCTACCTTCCTGAAAGTCTCTGTCATCTGATATATCCCTTGCATATAAATAAGTTATGCTCCCTCAGAATACTGCTTCCATTTCCCATGATCTACAATTCTTTTCATTGTCTCCAACTTATCCCATATAAAAATTCTACAAAAAAATCGTACAGCTTCGTCAGAAGTTTTCTCAAGTACAAGTACGTAGCAGCCCGGCATGTCTATCTGCTCAAAATACTTCGCCTGTACTCTTGTGCGGCTAAAATAGGATTTACCGAACTTTATAGCGTCTTTATGGATGAAAGAACACACACTAGAAAGTATAAAAGAGAATGTTAAGTTACGGGGAGATTCGAACTCTTTGTTAATATCTATCCAATTTTTTTCTTATAATGTCTGACAGGAAAACACTCATTATAAAAAGAATAACATATATATGGATTGTTACCTACGGCTGTGATTGGACATTTACTTAGTAGAATTCAACCAATAAAATTATACTATAAGAGTATCTTAGCAACGTTAATGTTTGGAAAAGAATTTCAGAAATTTAGTCAAGTACTAAGAAGCTTGTTCGTTTTGTTTGTTTTTTGGAATTTCGCACAAAGCTACTCGAGGGCTATCTGTGCTAGCCGTCCCTAATTTACAGTGTAAGACCAGAGGGCAGGCAGCTAGTCATCAGCACCCACCGCCAACTCTTGGGCTACTCTTTTACCAACGAATAGTGGGATTGACCGTCACATTATAACGCCCCCACGGCTGGGAGGGCGAGCATGTTTGGCGTGACGCGGATGCGAACCCGCGACCCTCAGATTACATATCCAACCAGCCACTACTGCAGACCAAATTTACCTCTGCCAATCATGGAACACCGAATTTAATGTAAGGTGTTACCCTACTAAAAGTCCAGTCAGTCTCTACTCAATATTCCTCAGGGGCGTCGACCCATCAATAGAACCAGAAGAAATCAAACAAGCCACAGAACCTCAAATCCAAGCAAATGTGTATGCTGTTCACCGAATCTTTTCTGAAAAGACTAACCTGCCTACGTACTTTATAAAGATAGTGACAACGTCGAAGTACAGTGCTGACTGTATTTTACGTGACGGCTGTTATTATCACATATTCCACTTTAGAGCCGAACACCCACACAGAAGACCTTTCAACACTTGGTCAAACAAAGCTTCCAGACATCACAAACAACCAACGGACAACTTTCAACAAGAAACTACCAAAATACCGCCGAGTCCAGATCTAACCAGAAGAAACACGAAGACAGATACAGATAACTAGACCCAGAAAACGTCAACTCCCTCTGCCAGCAACACGCCAAGTGTCAGAAACCCAAGAAAGAAAAAGAAGAGATCATGCCAGACTTCAATCCAAGTTCCACAGAATTCAACAACCAGCCAGACTCAAACCAATACCAAGATAACCATCGACGCAATAGTTCAAACTGAAAAACAAACTTTCTCCACGCAGAAAACTCAAACTAAAATCTCGAGAAGAAACAAAGCATCACAGACCAGCGAAGAACAACTCACCGAAGAACAGCCAGTAGTTCCACCACCGAGACCACGTTTTTCACTTGCACCAATGGGCTTCAAGTGTGAAAACAAGTTCATGACGAAGATACCACCCGATCTACAAGACCGCAGCTAACAATTTCCATGAATACCACTGTCACAGTTCATCAGTTCTTTTTATTTATTTTTTCTTCCCAGCTACTTCAGGGCACGGTATGGGTAGATTTTTCGGCGCCCAGGCCGTGAAAGTGGGTTTTCTCAGGGTACTCCCGTTTTCCCCCACAGCAAAATCTCTGGCATCGGATCTGAAGGTCCCAGCCACATTCTGAAAAGAGCCGTTTACTTAGTTATAGGTTATCCAGCCATAGTAAATAATAAATTTTAAAGCAATTCGCAAGCCGCCAGTGTACTCCATTCTCGGGCCAAGGTCTGGCGCACTTCACTCATGCTGCTCTGGTCCAGTTCTCCCGTCTTTCCTCTCACTCATAAATACCCCACTCCACCTTAGAAATATTAAAAAGAAGTAAAGGAAAAAATCCTACGGATATTTTAACAATTTCTCACGTAAGGGGACGAAGAGGAACCACATCGTTCCTTATCACCCCAGTTGGAGAGAGAATTCTTCTGATTTCTCTCTCTCTAAACTAAACCCCTGCCACGTTAGTTTGCGTTTGCAAACTGCACAGTGACTTTCCGAACACCTGTAGTTCTGACCTATTAGAACACTTGTTTCTAGTTCTGACCTATTAAAACACTTGTTTCTAGTTCTGACCTATTAGACGACTTGTTTTGAACAGACATGATTCATAATTTCATGATATTAGATGTTTCTCTTAGTTTTACCAATATGTACTCGTTTTCTGATAATTTAACACGTTGTTTATGTTTTGTCTTGAAAATCGCTCATACTCGAGGGCTATCTTTGCTAGCGGTGGTAGAATAAAGAAAAGGTGGAAGACAGGATGTCACCACGATTCTCGGGCTAACCTTTTAACCAGCATTGACATTAACCATCACATAATAACTCTCCCACAACTGAAAAGGCAAGTACTTTCGATCAAGGGGATATGAACCTACGAGTTGGACACCTTAACCACCATGCCATGCCATGCCTGGCACGGAAATATTACTATATAGACATAATTGTATTGTTTAATTAATTTATTTATTTACTTTTACAAAATACAAAGTTTTACGAGCTTAAATATTACGTATAATTGTTTAGACCAGGGGTTCTTAACCAGGAGTGCCCGCACCCCTAAGGGGTGCGAAGATGATTCCCAAGGGGTGCGAGGATGCCCATGAATAATTAAAGCAAATCTATATTTTTACATAAGAGTATGCTTTATATTTCTCCTAAGAAGAAACATTTTTGCTTCCAGGGGGTGCGAGAAATGATTACTGATTTGAAAGGGGTGCAAACACTGAAAAAAGGTTAAGAACCACTGGTTTAGACCATGTTTTGAACAACTGATCACTAGGTGTCGGTATTCACTTCTTGTTCTTTACGTTACCAGTAAATAAATATACAGTTTTCTGCTCCAAAATCGATTTATTATAAGTTAGTAAGTTTACAAGAATAAGAGAACGCTACTATCTGTTGGCGTTTAATTACTTAACCTTCAAGATTGTTTGAAGTTAAGCACAAAGCTACACAATGGGATATCTGTAGCCATCTATCGAGTTTCCACATGTTATAAATGTCACGGAACAAGTGTTCATATACACTAAATAATAACTACAGATAGTGCCCCATTACTTAGAACATTTATATATGTTCTAGATAAAACAGATATCATATTAATAAGGTATAGCAGTGTTTCCTTTACTACAACTCTGTGCCATTATGACTTTGAATCCCTGCGTTTAGTATTTCAGTCTCTCGAGATTGCGGGTAATACACCAAACTACCAGTGTTTCATTTTTATCACGTAATTTAAAGTAAATACGGTTGCCAGTTTAGTACAATTAAGTAGTGTTACTTAGAACTGAAGCATAAAAATATAATTCATTGAGTGACAAATGTATAATAAACACAAATACAGAAGAAATACAAGTGTTTCCAGCCTCGTGATCTGAGGGTCGCGGGTTCGAATTCCCGTCGCGCCAAACATGCTCACCCTCCCAGCCGAGGGGGCGTTATAATGTTACGGTCAATTCCACTGTTTGTTGGTAAAAAAGTAGCCCAAGAGTTGGCGGTCACTGGTGGTGACTAGTTGCCTTCCCTCTAGTCTTACACTGCTAAATTAGGGACGGCTAGCTGTATCATTTGATTTTGTTTCTATTTTGTAATATCTTACAATTCTGTATTATCTGCACTTGTTTTTTGTCAATAAAATTTCAAAATCGTCTCATACCTTGTAGCCTGCGATCTGTATGATGTGCCCCTTATGAATTACTCTGACCCTGTCATGTGGTCTTCAATCGTCTGCTCATCCAATAATTCGGGGTCACGTTAGAAAGCGTGGGTTCTGAAACGTCCTCTTAACATTGGTCTAATATACTAGGGTTATTATATCGTGCAGGAAGAACCATTTGAACTTCATTGGCCTCCCCTTGGAGCTAAAATTAAAATTAAAATATTCGTTTGAAATCAGTAGGAGAATTTGTTACAAGAACAAAAACATATACATATGTTTGGTTAAAATTCTTATTTTAGATATTTTTTTATTTGCCAAAGGAGGGCGCATATTAGTTAGCACTGCGACGCATGTAACAAAATGAAGCAGTCTATATTTGCCAATCTGAGAAGGAGGGGTTGGACTTATGGTGAAATGTATCCATCTGGAAAAGATTAACTCGTTTGGTTTGTATATACTTTATGGTAGTAGTTTTATGTTTCTTATAGCAATTCTATGAAAAACCAACATTCATAAACTTTTAGTAAAGATCATTTTGTCTTCATCACTTTCAGTAGAAGACTTTAGCCTAAGTATTCTGCCGAACATCGAGTAAAGCAACTCGTCTGTTGTGTGTTAAAGTTTTGATACGTAAGAAGAAGGGGTGTTGTATCTGGATACATTAAAAGTTCCGATATTTAAGAAAGAACGTTGTATATGAACACATGGAAATTTGACAGCGAAATGAATTAAGATCTCAATATGTGATAAAACCACGAACAGAGAATAAATCAACGGTAGAATAAATTAGGCTTAGGAAGTCAACTACAGAGAAGGATAAATGACGATGAAAACAGGTAAAAGGGATAGAATGTTGACAGATTGAACTTCGTACTGAGTAAATCAATAGAAGAAATATTGACAAAACCTATGATGTAATGAACAAATCAATACAAGAAATGTAGACAGAACCTACGACGTATTAAGGGCAGTTACTGCATGGTCATGTGTTCCAACCATCTGTAATGTTGAAGTGACAGACTGGAGAGAAATACATCGAATCAACAACAAACATCTCAAACTCTTGGTCTCATTCTCTTTTACCAACGAATAGTTCCTTTATTTCGCCTTTTCGATGCAAACATCCGGAGGTAAGTTTTCGACAGCTTTGGGTCAAATTAGTTTTGCCAACTTTGACTGCAGGCATCGTGACATTTCCTCAGAACGCCAAGAAAGGGTAAAGCTATGATGTATGGATAAATATCAGCATGGATGCAACAGTGGTATTACCAGGCTGTGATATATATTTATCATTACACAACCACTACGAAGACTGCATGAAATGTGATGTTGCTACCATCTAGTGGTGATATATTACACTATCATACCTTTTTTTTGTGTGTTAATAAAAAAGAGAACGTCAAGAATCCTTAATAATTGATTGACTTTAGCTTCATGTTAACAGCATTAAGCGTATTATTTACTGGCAAGCAAACCTAATTCATAGTAATGTGAAATTAGTGAGTCTAAATCATTTTCTAATATTTTGATAGCCTTGTAGACTCGAATAATTGCAAAAGAATAGAGTAATAAAACTAACGATGTTATTTATAATAAAAGAACAAAACACGCTTGTCTTAATAAAATACCTGAGATTTGTTTTATTGATTATGTAGTAAATAACGTTACAAAATTTTCTATCCTAAACATCACGTTTGAGTTGTTGACTTTCATTTCGACAAAGGCCTGTGTCGACAGTTCAAAGCAAAATAAACCTGAGAATTGGGTTGATTTTTAATTTCTCGCAAAGTTATTTGAGGGCTATCTGCGCTGGCTGTTCGTAATTTAGCAGTGGGAAGAAAGTTAGTCAATCCCACCCACCGCCATCTCTAGGGCTAGTCTTTTACCAACGAACAGTAGGATTGACTGTCACCTTATAATGCCTCCACGACTGAAAGGACGAGCATGTTTGGTGTTACGGGGATTCGAACCTGCGACCCCTTGGATTATGTGTGGAGTGCCTTAACCACCTGGCCATGCCGGGCGAGAATGAGTGTGAATATAAATAAATTGGGTAGCACTGTGTAAACCCGAGTAAATAAGAAACAGCGTCAGACTAACATGTTTTCAGTGCATGGTAAACATTTATTTATTAATAAACACGGTGAACATTGATTTACTAATAAGACTAAGTAAAAAAACAATGTGAAAACATGGGGACATGTTGTGGTTATTCGGTTGTCAAAGATCAATTCGAAGGGTATTGATTTACCTTTGCAAGCATCTCTTCCGTTCTACTAAAGTAGCCTGATCAGGATGAAATCACGTGAACAGGGGTTTCAAAATGTTCCAGTATTTCTTCTTTAAGTTATAGCGATTGCTACAGAATTTTTGTCTGCTACAAATTTGGTATTTTATGTTATAATTAATATCATAGTTTACTTGTCTCCCTCTTTCTATGTAATTGTTTTGCTTATTCGTTGTTAATAAATAAATTAAACTGTTTGTCCATATCGACTGTTAAGAAATATTTTTTACTAAAATGTACACTGCGGCTAATACTTGATAAATTGATGAAAGAACATGGCCTATCGTAATAACGTATAACCGAATGAAACAGAATAAATTATGGCAAATATAGAAAACAAAATTATTCTAAGTGGTATTTATTTCCACTCCATTGTTATTACGTCTGGATTTTGTAGTTAGATGCCATCTTGTGTCTATTATAGTGCGATTATTTGTTTCCGAATTTTGTCGACAGCTTCTCGAGTTTATTCTAATTTACAATTAATACACTAGAGGGCGCTATTCAATAGCACCCAATGCCGACTCTTGAGGTCCTATAATCAAATACTAGGATCGTCCGTCACATTACTACACTGTTATAGATAAAACGGCATGTAAGTATGGTGAATGGTTTAGAACTCGCCATCCGCCGAAAGTAAGATATTTATTGTTATTATTTAGGATAATACAATTCTTATTTTCTCACAATAACACTTTTTCTAAATAAAGGTTTACGTGTTTATTGTCCTTTCCTATGTATATATTTATGGCCATTTTATTCTCTCTCTGTGTTTCTGAAATACAATTTTTAGACTTAAGAGTAACGTAGTTGGTTTTTTTCTTCCCTCCTAATGCTTTTCTATTTTCTGTAATAATTACACGTCATGTTGCTGATAGGATTAGAAAAAAATAGTGTACATGTGTGTTATCGGATAATAATAATATCATATATGATACAGATAAATACACTGAAACCCGAAATAATCTCATACAGTAATGTGTAATTGCCTGGGTAGCATAGCCACAAGCAGCGCCAGCCGACATTGAAAATGTGGATTTTATAGTTAATCCAACACCAGCTACTCCGCTGTAAATTTCTAAGAAGCGGATTGCGATTTTTTTTCAGCTCCTATAGTAAAATCCAAGACATCAGATATCTCTTTAAACCATAAGCAAGCATTAGAAACATCCATAAAATGGATCAAAGTGTTTCTTATTCTAAACGCTACGAGTGATCAATTAGTTCGTTCTGGAAGTGAACAAAACAAATATTGGAGAGGTGTTAGTGTTGTAGGTACCTTAAACTAAGTTTTGAGATGAGATATAGTCACTAGGATTTTAGGCCAAGGAAGACGCATTCTTAAATGCTCAGACCTAAATGATATTTTAAAGCATGCTCCAGTAGGCTTAGGTGATATTGTTCATCATACGTGGGAAAACATAATTAAAAGTTGTAATAAAGTTCATATTTTTAATTTCAGATTTGAACTCTTGAGAAAACGCATGCGCCGCCCTCTGTTGGACGTGGTTTCATGAAGGATTTGCTCATACATGTTATTGAGTTTTAAAAATAACACATACGCTTTTGAAGTACTTGCTGCTTTTTGTTACAGAGCAAAATCACAGTGAGTGATACGCTGTGCCTAACATCAGGAATCTAATCAGTAATTATAGCATTGTAAGTCTTTAAATTTACCATTGTTCCACCGGGTCACAATTCCGGGCGATAATCTTACTTGATATATTTCCGGGTGTTGGGGGAGAGGGAAGAAACAGGACAGACAGTGGTTTATTTTTAGTGAATGTCATGGGTATACTTTACCCCACAGTAAAAAGATGGAGAAAGTACTCACCTTATCTGTTTCTCTTTTGTCCCCCACTTGTACAGCGGTATGTTTACGGATTTAAAATGCTGTAATCAGGGGTTCGATTCCCCTCGGTGGGCCCAGCAGATAGCTCGATGTGGCTTTGCTAAAAGAAAAACACACACACACACACACACACACACAGTAATCGCTTGGCCCGGCATGGCCAAGTGGTTAAGGCACTCCACTCGTAATCCCGAGGTTCGCGGGGTCGAATCCCCGTCACTCCAAACATGCTCGCCCTTTCAGCTATGGGGGCGTTATAAAGTGAAGGTCAACCCCACTATTCGTTGGTAAAAGAGTAGCCCAAGAGTTGACGGTCAGCGGTGGTGACTAGTTGCCCTCGTTCTAGTCTTACACTGTTAAATTAGGGACGCCTAGCGCAGATAATCCTCATGTAGCTTTGCGCGAAATTCAAAAACAAAAAAACAAATAACTGTTTTAGTAATTAATATCCAGGGATGAATATTTTTGTGATGCATCCAGGATCATTTTATCATTTTACAATTATATTAAAAACTTTATTGTTTCATTATTTAATTATATCAAATCCGACACTTAAATTTATCTTTAAAAAATCATTGTATACGAGACATATCTATACCACTACTGAATAGTATTTTCCGAGATGCATTTTTATTTCAAGTGGATTTCTCGTCATTAATAAATGTTTGAAATGTATTTAGGATGTTTTAGAGATTATGTAAATAATATTTGAGATTTTAAAGATGAAGAATTGTTCTCCTAATCCTAACATGAAATCTCTTTAGATTCAGACTAGTTACCAAACAGACACTATATTCGCAAACACATTTCTAGTAAAATATTTCATTAAACAATCTGTAATCTTTACTGAAAGTATACCAAATTTTGTAAAAATACATATGCTATATCAAAGGTTATAGCACAAACACTTAATGTGTGGAAGAGTGTGGACGAACTCGTGTTTGTTATACCAAGCCCACAGTGAAAGGGTTAACTAAGTTCGTGACCCCAAATTGACCTTTATTGTCTCCATTCAACAACTTATATGTTTTGTTCATCTCTACTAAATATCAAAAAACTTTCAGTATTCATCAGGAGCCATATTTTGACAAAAATAGAGAATTTTTAATGAAGTATTTTCAATAAGTATTTCTCCATGAACATATGGAGTCAAAGTGTTGGCTGCTCGGAGTGCAAAACGATTTTTATGTTAAAATTAGAAAGTACTTCCACTTATCTGAAAAATTCTGAAATTTCATTTCCATGACCTCTTAAAATCTCTTAACAAAATTTTAAATGTTTTTATCAGTAAAACATTATATTTTATCTGGCATTTTCTCTACTGTAACTTTATATGAGGTTGTCCCATTGGACTGACCTTGTGACCACCAAATAAAAAAAATCAATATACACTTAAATTACGTTTTTCTTTATAGAATAACTTCAGATTGTAACATGAAACATTTCTTTATTTGTTTTTCGAATTTCGCACAAAGCTACTCGAGGGCTATCGGTGTTAGCCGTCCTTAATTTAGCAGTGTAAGACTAGAGGGAAGGCAGCTAGTCATCACCACCCACCGCCAACTCTTGGGCTACTCTTTTACCAAAGAATAGTGGGATTGATCTAACATTATACGCCTCCACCGCTGGGAAGGCGAGCATGTTTAGCGCAACGCGGGCGCGAACCTGCGACCCTCGGATTACGAGTCGCACGCCTTACGCGCTTGGCCATGCCAGGCCAAATTTCTTTATTCTAAATATCTTGAAATGTACAACAGTACACATCTGTTTATACTTATAGTTTTATTCTCCTTTTGAATCATATTTAACTGATATTCTCAATATAAAATTTGTAATTTACTTGGTAAATGTGGAGATCAAATTGCCCTACTGAATCACATAAGACTGCTTATGAGTTGCTTGTAAGCATACCCCATAAAAACTTATTATTCCTTATTTTATGTAATCTAACTTAAAACGGTTATAACCAGCTAAGCTCATTGATGTGTTTGTATGTGAATAAAGTTTGAACTGCAAGTAAAAATAGACAATTCTCAATACAGAAAACAATTTATCTCATTTGATAGATTAAAACCTTTGCTTCCTATTGAATATAAAAATATAGTATTAAACACAGATAAAATTAACAGCAATTCTAAAAAACAGGATTTGATGGGTCAGTGTGAATGTAGGGTATGATTTCCTATTTTGTAGCACTGTAACTAAATAAAATTTGCCTGAACAATGTTAATATCATAAGTAATTTATATTTAATATTTCTTGGAGGGATTGTAAACACATTGGAGAATAAGGATGTCAAGAAGAAAAGTCACAATTCTTGTACTAATGTAAAATTAAGGACTGAAACCTGATGTGTTACTAAAGTTTGGATTATTAACTATGTTTCTATGACAAACTTATTCATATACCATGATAAGAAAGTAGTTCAATTAAATTTAAAATGTAACTCACTAAACCACCATAACATTCACAGAAAAAAAATTAAACAAGGGTGGAAATATACACAACAGAAAAGTTAAAAGTCTCTTTCCTAGTATTTAGTCAGGAACTTAATAATAAATTATAATACAAGCAAGTCCTGATATCTGACTTTGGATCTGACTATTCAATAAACACACCTAATAGCCACACACACTTAACATCTTGAAACGGAGATCTCAAGTGATGAAAATTACAAAGAAAGAAAATGATTACTTAATAGACACACAATAACAGTAATACATCTTATGCTGTGTTTAAAATATATTTCTCTGTAACTGTCTACTTTTATATCTAGTTCTGAAACATAATGAGTAATTTTACTTGACATTGAGGTTAGTCTTGTAAAAACCTTTGACAATTTAAAACAAGACATTTCTTTCTCTTCAAAACTCATACAAATGCAAAAATGACAGCATTTGCAAAATATGAAATGCGAAAGTAAAAAAAAACTGTAGGTATCCAAAACCCTTTAATTGTCTCTCAACTACAGAATTAGCATACAATTTCAAGAAGTAGGGTCATTCTATAGCTGTGAAAAACAATATTCAGAAAAATATGTGGATGTCTTAGGAATATTAAATGGAGAAATGTATCCTGTATTAATTTATAATATGTGTTTGTTTGTTTAGAATTAAGCACAAAGCAACACAATAGACTATTTGTGCTCTGCCCACCATGAGTATTGAAACCTGGTATTTAGCAGTGTGATTCTGCAGACATACCACTGTTCCATTGGGAGATGTGTTTGTTTACTTGTCCACTTGTCCACATACCTTTCCCACAGTTTTGAAGATGGCAAAACAAAATGTTTTGAGTGAGATTCTGGTTAACTCAAGTAGGGTCATTATTTATATAGTATCGCCACCCCCCACCTCCATCTCTAAGAGGAGGTAAAATGCACTACAAGGTTAAATCAAATATAATAGTGATCTAGAAGCAGGTGTCTTAGGGGTCTTCAACCTAAATCTGACATTCGATTTTGTGTTCCTAGTCCCCTCATTGATTTATATGACCCTCACAAGTTAAAGGTGCAAAATGTGGGGTATGTACTGAAGGATCATGGGTAGATGTTCTAACAATATTTCTTCATGGGTTTAACCTCTTCTTCAAGTAAGATATAAATACATCTGGAGATAATGTAAGAATTTCTGGTATACTGGAGTATCTACAAATCATGAGAGGACTTTAGAGCACAACAGTACAGACCAGATATTCTATGCTTGTTCTAAAACTAAGCTGAAATCACTTTATGGATCTGTTGAATTATTCCTGTAGATGATCTGTTAAAAAGTGATTTTTTCAACAGAACAACTGTTTTTGAACATTAAGTGCAACTTTTTCTAATTCACTCTAAGGTTCATTTTCTACAATCTTCACAATTTGCTTAAGAATAAGTTTTATCAGAATGATTGAATTTTGATTTTAAAATCTACCTTAGTGTTTATTTTTAATTATAAGGTCCATGTTTGCAAAACAATATTGGTATTTTAGTATTAAAACACAGTTGTCAGTGCTAATAAAACCAAGGCTAGCTGACACTTATTACTGCAGAAAACAAGGTTCTCTTGAATATCAAATATTTTGTTTTTTATACTAAAATATATGTAAGTGAAATAATTTCAATGAAAAACAAGTAATTATGGAAATGTTTAATATTTGCATAAATGTTGTTGTTTCTTTATATTAAGCTACAGAAATAAGCACAACAAATACTGCAGAATAATTTTTACAAATAACATTACAACTAAGTGTAAGCTTATTTTATATATATACCTATGTGTATTATAAATAAACTGATTTTAACTCTGTTATAGACAAGTATAGTATATTAATATCAGATCAAGTGAAGGAGGTCTTTTGACTTTGAAAAACAAAATAAATACAACATCATAATTATATAACTATCCTAAGCATATTTGTATATATCATCTTGCATATTTAAATTTCTAGTAATTTTGGTTAAATATGTTTTATTTGGGGGTCATTTGCATAAGTGATCATCAGATTTATTGAGTAAGAACAGGTAATCTCCATTATTTTGTCAAAAGACTACTAAAAACTTGCATTTAATGTTGGATGGTAGATCTATTATAGTTTTATATTTATCATATCATGATACATAAGCCACAGTGAGACAAATACACTGAAACACACACAATCTGTACTACACCTCTAATTAAGTAAGGTAAAACAAATATTTATCAAACAAAACAAACATTTTAACAAAAGCACATTTGTGATAAATAATAAGTCGTTTACTTGAATTTAACACAGTTCAACCATCCCATCCAAAGATAAAAACATTTAAAATGTTAAATTTATAACATTAAAGATGAAACTAACAATTCCTTTCATAGGTTTTCTCTACACTTTCCTCAAGTTGACCTCCTCATAATGTCAGCATATGTACAAAGACATGTTCATTCCACCCTACTCCTACATCAATGACATTTTAATCAGCTGACACAAATTTTTATTTCTGTGAAGATTTACTCAACCATTTTCTACACTGCCAGAAAACCCAAAATATTTCCACAATACTAAACTAAAGAGCATTAAATGCCTTCAAATTTGAGGTGCAAGAATTTCATTTTAATGTAAGGATTTTCCAATTTGTTTAAATACACTGAAATTATATTGGTGACAAATAAGTGACTATTCGCACATACTATTCTCATTCGGTGCTGTCCTCTTTATACTTCCCACTATCTTCAAGACTTTCATCTAAGCTCATGTTTATACATGACATTGCTACATACTAATAAGTACATGAAAATCCTCCACTATACGAAGTGTGACTCATTAATAGCACAGTTCACTCCCTCTGTATTCAACCATCATTGTGAAAGCAAGAAATGATACACTAAAGGAAGGGTGAAAGGAAGTATCTATCAGAAATACATTTCAGTCCATGAAAATGTTGAATGTTAAATTTTATTCACATACAACTATAATCCAACACTGAAACAGTGAAGGGATCACAAAAACAAAATTTACTTCAAGAAGCACTCAAAACGAACCAATAGCATGAGACATTGTATACAATGGAACAGTATAGAGACAAACAGTATCAATATTCTTTTGAAGTAGTTAAAAAGGTTTGGATATGCTTATATATAGATCCTCATTTTAGTCAGGGCCATTTCTAAAATAACGTCACTTTTGAAGGAAAGCATGGATGTGACCTTTAACCGGCTCTGGTCACCAGGCTCTGTAAAAGAAAAAATGTTTCTCTCTTTAAATTCTGGAAAAGTGCAGCTTCGGTGAAAGCATCATTCACACATTGTTTCTTTAAAGACAAAGGAAAACCAAGAAGAATAATTAAAACTCATTACATAGTCAGTGTAATCCATTAAGATAACACAGTAACAAAAAAGTTTGATGAAAGTGAAAAGATGTCCACAATTATTTGTGAACAAAGATGAGAACAGTTATGTTTAATCAATCCCTAGTAAACTCTAACTTTTGAAAGTGTCTACAATTTTCAACTTAGAATTATAATTTAGAAGAATTACTCTAAATTCCTAATGAAAATTTTTTCTGTAAATTTATGGACAACATTTAGAAACACCTCCTTTGAAAACTAATTTTTACAAATTAATTTCCAATACCATATTCTTTACTCTTATACTCCTAGCATTACAACAGTAACAATCAAGTCCATCCTTTTCTACTACTTCTGTACTAACTTCCCATGGAACATTTTTCATTTCCTCTTATTCTTTGTGTTTAGTTCTTTCTGGCCCTCATCACTGTATAGTTTTAGTTTAAAACCTCCTTTATAGCTGACTTAATAGTCTTAGAAAACAAGCCAGCTGCTACAGTATTTAAAAATAAACCTCCCATTCCAAAAAAGCACCCTTCCTCCTCTGAACTAGTCGATATAAGTCCAGTCAGTCTACTCATCCTTACAGTTTACCTAAACCTAACATTTGACCCTAGTGACCTACTAATAAGTTTATTTACACAGATTATTCTATCCATACATCTTGTCAATAAATCACCCACAAATTCCACATACTTCTCTGATCCTTTTATTTTCATTCTTTCCAACATTTCACGTGCAGAAGCCAAATTCTGAAATTTGTTTGTCAACATAATAGGCTCATTACAACTAAATTCATTATTTTTTACTCTAATACTAATAACACTCTTTCTACCTTCCTGAAAGTCTCTGTCATCTGATATATCCCTTGCATATAAATAAGTTATGCTCCCTCAGAATACTGCTTCCATTTCCCATGATCTACAATTCTTTTCATTGTCTCCAACTTATCCAATATAAAAATTCTACAAAAATATCGTACTGCTTCGTCAGAAGTTTTCTCAAGTACAAGTACGTAGCAGCCCGGCATGTCTATCTGCTTAAAATACTTCGCCTGTACTCTTGAGTGGCTAAAATAGGATTTACCGAACTTTATAGCGTCTTTATGGATGAAAGAACACACACTAGAAAGGATAAAAGAGAATGTTAAGTTACGGGGAGATTCGAACTCTTTGTTAATATCTATCCAATTTTTTTCTTATAATGTCTGGCAGGAAAACACTCATTATAAAAAGAATAACATATATGTATTGTTACCTACGGCTGTGATTGGACATCTACTTAGTAGAATTCAACCTATAAAATTATACTATAAGAGTATCTTAGCAACGTTAATGTTTGGAAAAGAATTTCAGAAATTTAGTCAAGTACTAAGAAGCTTGTTCGTTTTGTTTGTTTTTTGGAATTTCGCACAAAGCTACTCGAGGGCTATCTGTGCTAGCCGTCCCTAATTTGCAGTGTAAGACCAGAGGGCAGGCAGCTAGTCATCACCACCCACCGCCAACTCTTGAGCTACTCTTTTACCAACGAATAGTGGGATTGACCGTCACATTATAACGCCTGCACGGCTGGGAGGGCGAGCACCACAACACATCACTAACTGTCCTTGTAGATACACGTTAAGGAAAATCATGGACGTAAGTTATGAATAGGGATATACTTTGGTTTTCATTCTTTTCATCTTTTCACGTAAAAATTTGAGGGACATAATCTGTTTTGTAGAGATATGTCTTTATAGTAATTAAATGAGTAAACTCTAGATAAACAAGAAATGCATTTGGAATCTTCCCAACGTTAAAACTTTACTGAAACAGAAGTGTTTTTTGCTAGTTTATTTTTAAGTATGTTTTACACGAGACGGTAATTAAAAGCTGACTACAAATTTGAATTTCCTTAAACAGAGACACAAAGCAACTTGGAATAAATGGAAAGAATATGTTTTATTATAATATGCTAAGTAAGCAGTATATGCAATGAGATTTTTGTGAATTTCAGTTAGAAGAAAATATTACAACAAGAAAACACCTGCACTAATTACATCATGACATAAAGGATCACAAGTTACGTAAAATTTCTCCGGGTCTTACAAATTACTACACGTGATAGTAATGCTGGATGTTGTTTAATGTCGAATGTTGGGGATTACTGACTGATGGTCCCATGTTTGAGGCACAATGTATCGCTGAGCACGTTACATGCTTTTAACTGTAGGGTGTTTTAACTACCTTAATCAGTGTCGTTATTCAGTTAAGAATAGTTACTTAAGAGTGGTAACTACTGCTGATAGTTGTCCGTATCTATTTAACAGTTGTAAATAAAGAGCGGCTTTGTCTAAAACTTAGGAAGGATTTGAAATTGATTTTTGTACTTTCTCTTGTATAATGTGCCATTTCTTCAGCTTTTGTTTTGGAGACATTACTTCGGATGCTTTAACAGCTGTCTGTTAAGAAAAGTTTTTATTATTATTCTCACAATCATCGCCAGTATCTCGTGTTGTATGGACAGTACTTCGAACACTTCCACGCCTGTTCTCTCTTCACTTATTATAGACGTTAAGGCTGTCTGTGTTATTATATTGTTTTGTCACCATGTTTGTTTGTTTTATCAGCCTCCTTTTTCTCTTTTTGTTGCATCAAGTTTCAGAATAAATTTACGTATTTTTGCCATAAACACAAACGAAATATTAAGATAAACATTAATAAGTACATTATGGGAAATACCATATGTCAAACTCTTGGTTACTATTTTACTAATGAATAGAGGGTCAAACGCCCTCACCACCTGGCCATTCCTACATTATAAGTTTTGTTGGACTAAGTTGTTAACGGATTTTCTTTCCGGTTATCACAAAATGAAGTCAGCTGTAAATTTGAATTTAACGTAAATTATATTCATAAATTTCATTTTCGCTAAAAATAATATTAACATTTTAATAACTGTGGTTCTGTTTTTCATACTTACCGAAGCAACCTTAAACTCTAAAATGTGTTTTCTTACAACAAAGCCACATCGGGTTATCTGTTGAGTCCACCGGGTAGATTTGAGAACCTTCTTTTGGTGTTGTAGGTCTGAGTGCTTCCTGCTGCACCAGCAGTAGACTGTAGAAATGGCACATCATTATTTATTAATAACAAAGACAGATTAATACTGACATTAAATGTTGCTTTGAAAAAGTATCAAGAACTCTTTGAATAGTCTTACACTAACAAATAGTGGGATTCAGCGTCCAATTGTAACGCCCTCACCGCTTAAAGAACGAGCTTCTGTGGTGTGAGGGAGATTCGAACCCGCGATTTTCAGATTACGACTCGGGTGTCTTAACCACATGGCCAAACCGGGCCGATTTACCATGAATCTGCGACAAGAATAAAACATGCAAACCGTTTTCTCAACTAAACATAAACAATCTATAATAAATACATATTATGGCCATACGTCCACACATCATACAATCCATGTATAAACTATTTATTAGGGCCCGGCATGGCCAAGCGTGTTAAGGCATGCAACTCGTAATCTGAGGGTCGCGGGTTCCCATCCCTGTCGCGCCAGACATGCTTGCCCTTTCAGCCGTGGAAGCGTTATAATGTGACAGTCAATCCCACTATTCGTTGGTAAAAGAGTAGCCCAAGAGTTTGCGGTGGGTGGTTATCACTAACTGCCTTTCCTCTAGTCTTACACTGCTACATTAGGGACGGCTAGCACAGATAGTCACTGAAGAAACGGCTCCAGGCATTTAGAAGATCTGCCAAGAACGCTATAGAAGACATTTCTAGCAGAGAACATGTTTATTTGCCTGCTAAAGAAGAAAGACAGCAAAATCTGTGCAGGTCAAGAAAATCACATAATTTTATTAAAAGGCTGAGGATTTCCACGTGCTTCAGAAGAACAAAAGGAAATACTGACAACCAGACGGACTTTGTTCGTCACGACTCGTAAGTACCAGGTTTTTATGATTTAAGTTTGTTTTGAATTTTCGCACAAAGCTACTCAAGGACTATCTGTGCTAGCCGTTCGAAAGGCCGTTTGTTTTCTTTATTTCATCTAAGGATATCAATGCTAATCTTCTCCAATTTAGAAGTGAAAGAATAGAGGGAAGGCAGCTAGTCATCAACAACGAATGACCAACAATGACTTTTACCAACGAATAGTGAAATTGATCCTCACATTATAACTTCCCCATCGCTGAAAAGGCGAGCATGTTTGGCGTAACGGGGATACGAGCCCCCCACCCTCAGATTACGATTCGCACGCCTTAACACGCTTGGCCTTGCCGGGCCAATGATTTAAGTAGGATACCGAATTTTCATACAGCATATACTGAACGTAATGTATTACATTGCAAGAAACAATTGTAATTCATAAATTTTCTAAACTCTACTGGAATTCTGTTGATAGATTAATACCGATATTTTCAATTGATGGGCATTCTGTCCTCACGAGAGCTCAATGAGAAGTCAATATCATCTCATCCTTTCTAATTTTAAACAACTGGCCAACCTCTCAGAAGCTCCCTCTGAAATAAGATAACTTATTCAACTCCTAGGGTCGGAATTGATTGTCATCTATATTACGCAGACACAACTGAAATTACGGATTGTAATTAGCTGCACTTTGGCTTGAATTTTAGACATTTAGATACGCAACCCCATATGCTGAATTTCATGTACTGCTCTCCGATGCTAGTGGAAGATATTAGAATAAATTAATAAAGTTTAACTTTAGTAAATATCTGTTTCAAATAAGCGTGTTTTTTTCAGATGTGAAAAATACAGTAGTTTTGACATCACTTGTGGATGATCGATGATTTTTAATTTAATATATTCATTTCACAGTAAAGTTTAAATTGTGTGGAGTTTGTATATCATATATGTTTGTGAAATATCTTTAAACAACCATGACCTGTGTTTTATGTTTGTTAGTATCATAAACTTGACATGACAGTACTTGAATGTTTTAAGTTTTTTCACCCATGTTAATATAAAATAGAAACATCATTCTGTATATTAACTTCTTTCACAAGATGTATAAAACCACACTCCAGTCTACCTAGGACTAGATATAGTTACAGTAGCTATATTCTTGTATCCGATGACACGAGTGGACGACTTATTTATAGTTTCACTCAGATGGATCACTTGTAGTGAAGCTAATAGAACCTCTTGGAAAATTATACAGAATTTTCATAGGGCAGAGAAAGATCGAAAACAGCGAAGGTAAGCACCCTCTTGTTTGTACCAGAACAGCGTTTCTTTTATTGTTATTACAATAACAAAGGACCAAGACCACCTGGAGAGATAACCTGTTTTACCAATTGCGCCACTGTGTGTTGCTTGTTTGTCACTCAGTCAGGAGACTCTACTATGATGTCATATGAGTGACGCTTGAAATTGCAATTTGTCCTGCCGTGACGTTGGTAAAACGTGCACATGTCATGAATCACGAGAAGAATTATGGACTCTGTAAGAGCATGACATATGAACTTTAAAAGCGAGAAATAAAATATTTGTTACTCGTGATTTTGTTTTTGTCTACTATTCAAACAAAACACATTAGAGAACCCTTCAGTAAACATCTACATTATTAATATATTTCAAGATGAAAGGATTATTATTTGCAAGTTAATTCATTGTAGAGAAAACAAAATTATTCTGACAATTATCATAGCATAATCCTGCAGAAACTAAGGTAACGGTTATAAAATACAATAATTACAATGTTTAATTGATGATGATGGTGAAAGGTCGCAACGATGTAATTATTAAAATTAACCTCGTATAGAAGTTGCTGTTATTGTATTTGAAATTAATTATTTGGTCTGTCAGATTCCTTACTAGATATCAAGACAAAACCAGTTTAGACGCTATTTAATATTGTGGAAATCAGAATTTTTATTTTATTTCAGGGAAGAAAAATTGCCTGAATAATTAATTGGTTTTGAAATCATATACACATCAAATGTTTTACATTGTAACTGAAACGACTGTATGAAAACAGTTATACAGTCCCCTTTATTAGTTCTACTCTCTGAGCTAAAGAAAGAAGGTTAACAAATAAAGTTTATACAGTAACTATGGTAGTCCTAAGACCCAGCTCTTAGGTACCCTAGTTACAATATTAGTCCAGCTTTAATAATCTCCATCTGTAACAACCTAACTCTTCCATCCGGTCACTCTTCTATCCAGATACTTATCTCTCACACCAACAGAGATACGTTTCTTCACAGCCATTTATGTGGAACTTTGCAAATGCTTTTTGACAAATCCATATAAACCTAATCTACACCCTTACTCTGATCTATGTAAGCAGTAACCTTTTCAAAAAATACCAAAAGATTTGTAACGTAAGATTTTCCTCAGTGGAGCCATGGGTACTATACAATGCAATACTGAATTTTGTTAAACGGCTTTGCAAAGCATGTTTTAACATAATTTACTAATATTTTCCCCCAATCTATAAAAGACAAATGGGTCTACATTTACTGAGACAATTTGTATTACCTCTCTTTAAAAGACTATTTACCTTAGCTAACTTCTAATCCTTTGGTTTCTACCAACTACTTAATAACTGACAGGAAATAGTTGGAAATGGCTCATATATCCAATATTTATACTCCTTCAAAACCATTGGATAAATGTGATCTGGCTTACGAGACTTATCATTTTTTAATATTCTAAATTTTTTTTAACTAGTTCAAAATTAATGTAGCAATTTTTTCAAACTCGTTTATTTAGCAACTGTTCAGAACGTGGAGTGCTGCTTAAGTCTTCGTTAATTAAAATCGAAGAAAAACAAAATTTAGTAACCCAGCCATCATATAATTATCATACACTAGCCTCTCTCTTTTATCCTTGAATGGCGCCATCTGCATTCTCTCACTTTGTTTACCCTTAATGTACTTAAAGAAACCCTTACTGTTCAATTTTTAATTTCCAGCTTGTCTTTTCTTGTACTTTCTTTTCGAAGTTCTAATTTCTTGGTTCACAATTTTTATCTCCTAGAATCTTATGAATCTCTTGTCGTACAAATCAATTTAAATTTCTTACATTTTGATGATTTTCTTTAATTTTATCACTTAATCTCTTTGTGAACCAACTTTCTTTCTCTAAGGAATGTGGTTAATTTGAATATTGAAAACTTTATATTTAAAGTTTTTCCACACGTGATCAGTGGCGCCACATAATTCATCTGACCAATTCACAACAGATGACTCTTGTTGCATCCTTTCAAAATGGCTCGGCATGGCTAGGTGATTAAGGCAACTTGTGATGCAACTCTCTAATGATTTTACGGAAACAATACACACATCTATGATGCAGCTTTTCAGTTATGTTACTAAAACACTATATTTTACTTAACTATAAATATTGCTACTGAAACAGTAGCTGTAAATGAGATGCGACTTGAAATGATATTAGTGATACAAATTCTTATACAAGAAATTTGAATTTAAATGATTCATATTTTGTAGAAGGGTAGAGAATTTTAAAGATATTGATATATATTTCAATAATCATAAAGTTAAGCTTCTATCTTGTAAATATTGCATGCTTGTTTAATATTATAAGTCATTAGACATAGATAATTCAGTATAGAATTCAAAATATTGCTTGTAAAATTAACTTCTGATTGACACTCTCTGTGTAGCGACAGCTGTAACGTTTCATCACGTTGGTCCATATAACCTCAGTGTGATTTGATGTTTTTGAAACAATGATTTTGAATTCAGAAACTGATTGTTATATTAAAATAAAGACTCAAAGTACATGCAACAAAACCCAGTCATGATGATTTCCCAGCACCATTTCAACAGTCCAAGTCACTAAAATCTATCGGTATTGCATTTACCACTTCACTGTTTCATTATCTGCTGTTCGAGGTATGCGATGAATGAACAACTATGTAGTGGAAGCACCTTTTTATAGATGTAACTTGTTTCACTTCTGAATATCTTTCTTCATTGTGTTGCACAGTATTGCTAGGTGCACATAAAAGATTTTTTGCCACTGTACTTTGTGTTTGTGGATTTTAATCCGTTACAAAATACCGAACTGTGCTTACTACAGCTCAAACACGACTGATAGTAAGTCCTTTTCTGAATGGTTCTTGTGTCGCAACTTGATCCATTTTCCTTTGTTTCACAATATAATAAAGTATAAGACACATTCTCATTTTGGAAGTTCTGAGTTTTTAATGTGAAAAACATCTGTATGTTAAGAGTGTAACATTTTACGTTGGAAAGCAACACTGTATATATTCTTTCTGAAAGTAATTAGTTATTGATAACAATACACTATCTACGTAAAGTTAAACAATGACAAAATGTAATCCTTAACATGCTGTCCCACCTCTAATTTACATTGGATTTTACTGTTACGTGATTTTCTGATCTGCATATTTAAAATCGTTTTGGTATAACACACTTAACCCCTTTATTATTTTCTGTAAAATATAAACTAAAATAAAATGACTAGTTTGTTGAAGTTGGTAATGCATTATTCTTGGGTTATAATTCGAGATAATGTTGTTACTTCTGTTGAAATAACACTTCAGTTCATCGCTTGCATAACACCTAGAAAAGCTCAGCCAGATGGTTAAGGTGCTCGAGTTGTATGTAATCTGATGGTCACGGGTTTGAATTTCGTCACACCAAAGTTGCTCGCCCTTTCAGCCAAGAACAAATTAAGATAGGGATAAATGACGGATGAGTGATTAGAAAGTCTCCTGCGATCTTTAAATCCTCATGTAATTTCCAGTCACGTTCAGACATATTGAGTAGATGCTGCTTCCTGATTATTTTCTACGAATACTTTGTCATTACTGAGCAGCTTGGATGTTTATTATCATGTATTTCAGTGCGCTGTGTTGGTTTATTCCTGTAAGTTGTTTGTAGATATCAAATGAAATAATGTTTTCCATACAATATTTTATAGTTCATTCATGTATCAGAGAGGACAAAGCTACCAGTAAAGATATGTAGCTACATAATCAAACCATACCAAGGTGTATTTTAATACTGAAAGGTCTTTTGTTTGTTTGGAATTAAGCAAAACCACACAATGGGCTAACTGTGCTCTGTTTAACACGGGTACCGAAACCAGGTTTTTAAGAGATGTGAGTCCGCAAACATGCTGCTGTGCCACTGGTGGGGAAAAATGAAAGAGTTTTACGTTCTGCAGAATTAAAGATAAATAATATCTGAATAAAATATGTATTAGGGTTTGACTAGAATTTTAGATTTCTGTTGGTATTCCAAATGGGGTTATTACCATGTAGTGATATTTTTACTTATGTCATCTTTGGCAAATATTATTCATTGGTTTTTGTTTATGAATGATGACTTCTACATTTAAATACATGTTCCTCGAAATGAATGTATTCTTAAGCCTTTGTTTGATCTTAAACATTACGATTTGGGATTCCAGTTAACATTAAAGTGCATTAATATCGGATAATAGTAGTGAGTGAAAAATGGAATACTCTATTGTTCACTGCTCATCTGAGTGAGCAGTTTCGGACGGATATTTAAAATCATAGTTAAGTAATATGCGATACACACTTTTCTGTATTTTTTTTTCAATTCTAATAAATATAACTGGTCAAATAACTTTTGTATAAACCTAAAGAAAGATAAAAAAGTACAGAGAAATATATTATACAAAAATAATACAGTATAAATCTACATGACATTCAACCTAAGATACATGAAATATAGTAGGCACCAGTTGAAAAGCAGAACACAATCACTGGCATGTTGCAAGGATAGTTTATCAAATGTTGTGAAATACTCTTAGGACATTTCATAGAATGAACACACAGTAGACTCAGAAACGTCAACAAGTATTATAAAACCTACATAGTAAGTTTAGTGACTGCTGCTCTGAAATTGTTTTGAGTTTTCTACGTCATTGCCTGAGAATTCATGACTTGCAAAACTTCCAAAAAATGTTCTTTTGTTAATTATTCTATTGATTTTAAGAAATTTCAAGGCTCGTTTAAATAAGTTATTTACTGAAGCAATTGTGTTACGTAATTAAAACAAACGATTCAAAACAGAGTATAATCTGTCATGTTTGTGGTGAAGTCAGTGCACTGTTTCACTTTTCATTTTACTAACAATTAGTGAAAAAAAAATGGTTTACACTAAACACTCGTTTGGACTGTGAAATAATCTTTTACCAAAATACAGCTTCTATACAAAAATAAATTATTTTTTTAGATCGTTCATTAATATTTTTTCTAACATTGTACGTTTAGTGAAAATAAACTCTTGAAAATACAACAAAAAAGTAAGTTGTCGCAGGAGGAAGATCGTGTTTCTCAGCAAATAAAAATTAGTATTATGGGAGTTAGACGTGCTATAAAAATAGTTACATGTAACACAGACTTTGTACAGCGGCTTAAATATGTTGTCTGGACAATCTTCAGGTATGTAATCTCCAAGAACAATTGTTGTGAAAGAAATGAAGAAGTAATATATCAAGTCCAAATAGTCCCAGACAGGCTCCAAACAAGAAAATATAGTAGCATGGATCAAACAGAACAGAGTCATTATTGCTGCCAGGAAAGTAGAAAAAAATCGACCCGTATCTCTAATTAAATCAAATTGAAGTACTGTGGAGAACAAGTCTAACATTATATTTTACTGTTCACAGTGTATGGTGTATCATAAATAAAGAACAATAAACTGGTAATATCTCAGAGTTCTCGGCGCAACAATTCTTTCTTTTTAATAATTTTGATGATATGTTTTTTAATGTAATTTTCAGGCGATATTTGATGTCACATATCCACAAGGAATAAGGAGACTTCTTGACCACTTACTATATTTGATGTCACATACCCACAAGGAATAAGGAGACTTCTTGACCACTTACTATATTTGATGTCACATATCCACAAGGAATAAGGAGACTTCTTGACCACTTACTATTTTTGCAGCTTACCAGCGATTTCAGCAAACTACAAATGTCGGTTGAATGTGTGTAATTAAATCAAAGTTATTTCATTGAATTTTACTTGTAATAGTATATTTTATGACGCATACAAGACAATTTGCATACAAATTACCATTATGACATTATCGGGATAAAATATAACGTGTTTATCGGCGTCACGTTTTGAACCTGAGCTCCATTGATCAGTAAGCTGACTTTGTAACTATTTGGCTACCCCTGGTTCCGCCACAAAAGACCAATATATCACCTTAATATAGGAAGGTGATGTACCATCACAATAAATATATATAATATATTATTATTAAAAGGCATTCTAATAGTTTACTTCTTACTGCTGCAGTAGCGAAGTGTTTCATCCTTATATTAAACGATTGGTAAAGATGCCCGAAATTGTAGTTTAAGAAGTGGAGAAACCACGTATCGTGGATCATTAAGCGTTTTACGTAAGCTGTTACCAAGATTAATGTTAGTGGAATACCAAGTGACTCACACACGATACAAAAAAACTCCTTCCTCTTGATAGTGGAGCCACGTGACTGTAACCTGTATTACAAACTCAGATTAATATCTAAAAACACACAGTAAGTGTTTTTATGTCTCTGTCATATGTCTGCAAAAATCAACATCAAGTATTTGTTTTCCTGAAATTATGGAGGAACATTCTTTACTCTGACTAGCTGGGGTACCTGTACCGTGGATGGAAGTTATGTGAATTCATGATTAATGAAAGGTTATCTCAGGATATGAAAAGTTTTTATTTCTACACATAATAAAAAACACCATAAAATAGCAAAAATAAAATTATGAAACCATAAATTTGAATGTATCTCTTCATGGATGCATCGCGCCAAATGTGCTCGCCCTCCCAGCCGTGGGGACGTTATAATGTGACGTTCAATTCCACTATTCGTTGGTAAAAGTAGCCCAAGAGTTGGCGGTGGGTGGTGATCCCTGGCTGCCTTTCCTCTAGTCTTACACTGCTAAATTAGGGACGGCTAGCGCAGATAGCCCTTGAGTAGCTTTGCGCGAAATTCAAAAACAAACAAACAAACCTCATGGATGCAACAAACCTTCGTGCCAAATTTAGTGAAGATCCATCTCAGGTGTTAAGTAATGAGGGGGAAAAAAACAGCAAAATGCGAAATTGATAACTTGTGTATTTCCTCATGGATCTAATGAACTTCCATACCGATTTTTGAAAAAGATCCATGCAAACTGTGCAGAAGTATTTACATGGCCAAATAACAGACAGTACTATTCTTTTATATATATGACGCCAGTAAATCAGATCTGCGTGTGTTGTATTTATGACGTCATATGTTCACCCCGAGAGCGGAGAAAATGAATTTCTTCTGGAGGAAACTGTTTGTTTGTTTGTTTGTTTTGGGAATTTCGCACAAAGCTACTCGAGGGCTATCTGTGCTAGCCGTCCCTAATAATAGCAGTGTAAGACCAGAGGGAAGGCAGCTAGTCATCACCATCCACCGCCAACTCTTGGGCTACTCTTTACCAACGAATAGTGGGATTGACCGTCACATTATACACCCCCACTGGGAGGGCGAGCATGTTTAGCGCGACGCGGGCGCAAACCCGCAACCCTCGGATTACGAGTCGCACGCGCTTGCGCGCTAGGCCATGCCGGGCCGAGAGGAAACTGAAGTGAAATAAGAAATTCGTAACCCTACTGCAAACCTATATGCACTCAGGATAAATATTTCGAGAAGTTCGAGGTTACACATTGCATAGTAAAACGTTTTTCAAGTATCATTCAAGCAAAAATTCCATTAGAGTGTGAAGAGTAAACTTGGTAAGAAAACATGGCTTTAACAACAAGCACCAAACTGTAATGTAAATATAAATATAAAGGTAAAATAGATAAACACACATAAACTTTTAGAACACCTACATTACCTCTTTGTTTAATCTTCCAGTTACTGTGATTATGTTTAACTACCTTTCTTTAATGCTTTTATAGCTATGCCTTGTTTATTTTTAAATAAACCGATACGAGAAATGAGTCTTAGGTTACATTTCTTAAGCTTAGAAATATTAGAATGAAAAACCCCAACGAGAAATTTTTATAAAATTTTACATACGCTAATTAAAGACAGTTGATACTTCAGCTTACCATTCTATACCCACAATCTTTATTATATTCTTACAGTATTATGTATTATATCTGTTAAAGTTTACACTTGTAATATCACGTGGCAGCAAAAACTTTAAGTTTTAATTTCTCTTTTAAACGTTTCTTTCTAAAATAAAGGAGTAAAACTTAGATAATATAAAAGTTGTAACGTACTTTATAATAACAATTTCATTAAAATACATACAAATTAAAGTGGTTTAATTACATTTTAACGAAACTCAGTAACATGCGCATTAGGGTTTGAAAATGGCTTCGTTGACACATGTTGACAGGAGTAATGCCATACTTTAAATCATAACATATTCATAACAACTACTTTATGCCTACAATCAATGACAAACTTAATTTCTGATAATATGTTTCCAGTCAACTTCAAAGGTAGTTACTTTAAAGTTACTAAGTTCGTTAGTAACATCTTTCTTTGTTAGGGCTGTGGTATATAACCATACCTTGTGTTTTTTACCTCCTTGTATTAATACTGATTTATTTTAACATTTGGTACTTATGCAGTTCCAGCATAACATGGTCAAGCAAGTCACTAAATTTCCTTTGCTCAACATATTTTGTATCATTCACCTAAATAACACTACATGTCTTTTTGTGGTAGAAATGGCAATAACATCATCTATTATTTGTAAAGTTGTACTTTAACATTTTTATTGAAAGTCGAGTGATCTCTGGAAAAATTAACTTCCAAATATCTAATGTTAACCAGGTTGGATGAGTGTGTTGTTAATAAGTTAATTCAATTAGTAACATGATATTTATTCAGTTTGGAACATGGTCTTAACAGAATTATTATTCCTTGTGATTTCATCTAAACACCTTACAACAACATCAAACCTGACTCTACACTAAACGCAACCATCCATTGTAGCATATATTTGTTTGAATAAGGATCATTTACTTTGATTTTACATTTATGTCTCACGAATTAAGGTAATCTAATATTACAAAATTATTTCACACTACATGTCTTGAAGAATCTCCCATCATTTAGCTGAACTATAGTGCAGGAAATCGGTGCCAATTTCAATTTGTAAACTCATCTTTACAAATATTAAAATATACATGTTATTTTTATAAATTCTATGTGTATTATTTTGGTATAAGTTAAATGACTAATAAATTAGTAAAGTTTGCCGAATACATTATATATTAGAGTATTTTAGCTGTATTAAGAGAGTTCAGGTATACTGAATAACTTGGATCAACTAATAAGTAAAACAAATACAAGTCGGTCCCTAAACACGAAGCAAGGTAGTCGTTGGGCCTGCTGTCCTTTATTCAGCTGACCCAAATGTACCTGAAACTACGATGCGATTATCCCACATTTCCCGATCAAACTCTATATAATTAACTACTTTTATCTCTAAAATTGAATAACATAGTTAAAATCTGGATGTACAATGCCTAGTATTAAGTTATGTCTGAGGAGATTTCAATCAATGTATTAATCGGGAACGATTTTTAAATCTTCTGTTTTGCTTTACAAGGTGATTTGTTACACTAGAGTTTAAACAACTATCTAAAAAAATAATTATGTTTAATATATAATACTGAACAAAATAAAACAAAAACTATATTCTTGTCTTTCTATAGATATTTTCAGAAATCTTTGATTTGAGCTTCTTTCTTGCTGACTAAAACTATTTACTTTCATATTAAAAGCTCGATAAATTCTCATTGTCAAAAATTATCAGACACAACTCTAACTTAGTAATATTCTTATAATAAAACAGTTGCTGTATACTTCATGACCAGTATCAGTAATATGTCTTTAAACGTTCGGGACTCTTTCAGCAATATTGCTGACACTTGAATATAGCATATAACCAGAAGAGACTTATCAAAATATCACTTATCAATTATCATATCAAAAGAACCTTCAGTCAAAAATCAAACTATTATTCTTCCACATTTTATATATCCAATATACTTATGTCTGTTATTATAGAACACACCACACAATAACAATGTGAAAACACAGGCTTGAGAATAAAACTGATACATTTATTGACAAAATGTCTAAATACACTGTTATTCTATAAACACTTTAGTTCATAAAATACCAGATCAACTTTCATTAAACCTTTCTACACTATGTTTTTATTGCGGTTTCAGATAAAGTCTATATTTTACATCTGTATAACAATACGAGAAAATAAACATTGATACATCATCCCAAACATATTTCAATACACAAATAAACGAATAATGGATTCAAAAATAAAATCTTAAAAGGTAACTGATATAGAACATCGAAACAAAAACCAGTCAAACCTCTGTTTCAAACAAAAATCTAATAAAATCAGAAGTACCAAAGAATAAAATCACAACAAAATAATTTGTTTGAATAGTAGAAACAGGTCACTTGTCTGAACTTGGTATTAAGTTCATAACGTAAGTTGGTTTATTCACAATATAAGAAGTGGATAATATTAAACTACATAAATAACATGACTTGTTAATGATACTGACTAGAATATCTAAAGTTATTTGAAAGTTAAGCATTTGCATCAATAGAATTTCTAAATATACCTGAGACAAAGTGGTTCTTAGTGCGGTTATAAGTATGTAATAAAACTTACGTTTACATGCATCCCGTGAAGAGGCTCCGGGGTTTGTAAATCGTCTTCCAGGACAAGCCGAACATTTGTATGATCCAAAATAATCACTGTAATGATCCTTGAGACACGGGACACATTCTTCCTGTTTTTTGCTTCTGAACTGTCCAGGAGGGCAGGGAACTTAATGAAAGGAATAATTTTTAACGTATGTATTTAACCATATCCTAAACACCACGAATTTGACAAAAACAAGGGAATTAAATCATGTAACAGAACCAACACAAGCTCGTTAAACATTTGTTTTTATAAATAAATATCTTATAGTATTTATAAGTTTTCTGTGAAAGCTGTTTGTTAATATATTTTCCAAAAGAATCGTCAGATACATCGAACGTACAGAAAAAAATTAGTGAAGATCAATTTAAAATAGTGTTTAGGTGTATATATATGAAAAATATATATTTTATGTATTGCAGATCGATGTACTATTTATACCTTAAAAATACACAAAATAAATTAAAATTCTGATTTCGCATCTTAAACGATATTCTACCGTTTTCATAACAATGAAAACACTTTCCAAGATTTTTCATATAAAAGGTTTATTTGTGTTTTAAATTCACTCTGTGTGAAATTATGAAACATTTAATGTGGTTTAATATTTACTAATTAATAAAATAGTTTCCATAACTTAGTTTGTGTCCAACAATTTGTTGTTTGGTTTGTGACCTGATGTCTTCTTTTCAGTAAATGACATTACCCCTGTAGTCACCCTTATCGAAAGCTTGAACGTCTATAATTGTAAGATGTTTGTATATTTTCAACTTCGGTTTTACTTTATATGATAAATTTCTTTGTGGGTGTTTTGAAGAAGAGGTGCAATTGAAGTTCGGTTGATTTTTAATTCTATACTCTGAATTCTGGCAAAGAAAATCTGCGAGAGCTGTGAGTTTAGAGAGTGTATATTGAAGTGTAGGAGGTTTTGTTTTTGATTCTGCAGGTAATTGAAATGTTTTTGAATGTTTCTCATCGACAGGTTTAAAGAGTTGGTTGGTAATTTCAGTTTTCAGCAATCCATCAATTTCACTTTTTGTAAGATCACTTGAAATCATTGGGTTTATGTTGTCCTTGTGAAATAAACACAAAAATATGTTAATAATATATTTGTCTGAAACAACATCGGTCACATAAAATAAATAATATCCTTATTTAACGGAAAAAACATTCGTAATTAAGTAACTCAAATGTATTAATATTGATGATAAAAATACATTAAACTCATTTCATTTTTAAATATCAGATGTGTGGGTTTTAATATTTTCCTCTAGCAATATTTAGTGTAAATATTAATCTGTCCTATATATAGATATATAGTGGTTTGTCATTTTAAGAAAATAAAGACATTTCGATAAGTATTGAAATACAGAAAAGTAATTAATGCCAAATTACTTTCAGCGCTTATGATGATTTATCAATATCAGTTTACGTTCATCTTAACTTTACAGCTAACTTCACGTTGCGTACGTGACAACCGAGTAGCAAAACAGTTAAAAAACTGGTCCACCAAAACTTGTAATGCAGAAAGGACGTAATAGAAACTTTATCTACTAAGTTAATGTTCATATATCTGAGACTGTAAAACGAATTTATATTATTTATTTATTATTGAAATATTAAAAAATATCTTAAATATCATACGGTGATGAACAACTTCCTAAAGTCGTTTGTTTTTCATTCCACTTAAAACTTCGATGTTAAAATTCTATAATGTAGCAGTGAAAGAATAGAGGAAAGGCACCTAGTTATTACCACCAGCCGTCAACTCTTGGGCTACTCTTTTACAAACAAATAATGGATTTGACCGTCACATTTTAACATCCCGACAGCTAGAAGGAGACGGGGATTCAAGTCCCCGCCTCTCACATTGCGAGTCGAGTAACTTCAACCTAATTTAATAATAAAATGTAATAAAACAATCTTGAATATCACAAAAAATACGTTGATGAACTAATTCCTTAAAGTCAAAGAGTCAAACTTGAAGCAAATTTGAATCTCATTCAGAACAATGATTTGTCATTCCATAAGAGTGGTCTTGAGTCTGTATGTTCAAATTAGAATATAAATTAAATATTTATTAAAGTGTGAGAACAATACTTATAAAGTACGTCTATTCCGATTCAATCCGTTGGCAATGTGTATTTTGTATCAGTAGATTTAGTATTTGATATGGTACATTTTTAGATTATTGTTTTGGTCAATTTGATATAATCACTTGTCAAATGTGCCTTAGCAGCTAGAATGGGCGCACAGTTCTAAATCCATTACTGCGAATTTACTCTCTAGATTTTCTGTCTATGAGTGTGTTATAAGGGTGACGATGAAGTCCCATAATTCGATATTAGTAGTTCAAGTATGTGTGACGGCTGGTGTGTTGGCTAGCTGCTTTCAATCTAACGACGAGTAATACAGATAACTTTTGTATCGGTTTTATTGTTTTTGTTGTTGTTGAATTTTGTACAAGCCTAGGGTTATCTTCGCTATCCGTCCCTAATTTTTAAGTGACAGACAAGACATGTGCTACTATTTATTAATGAACAGTGAAACTGATCGTCACAGTATAATGGCTATAAGGCCGTAATGACAGTTATGTTCGATGACGAGATTCGATCTCGCCACTGTATATTTCAAGTTTTTTTCTCCAGCACCTCAGTGTCCAATCTGAAGGCTTATAATACTAAAAACCGGATTTCGTTTGGATGGGCTTATGCTTCACACTAACAAAAAGCAACTTACATTTTTGTATTCATTGTATAATTACTTAATAAGATCTTGAACAAAATTTCTTAACACTCACGTCACAAATCTCTGATAAATTTGTCGTTGTAGAACTTCTTGTAGATTTTTCTGCATCTTCCACACGTTCTACACTAGAATCTATAATTGGTGAATATTTTACAAAGTTGAAGTTTCTGTCTTTTCCTGAATTCCTCTCTTGGCAACGCAGTAATACTTTGAGACTCTCTCGTTTACGAATTATAATACTGAAAAAATGAACAGTTTAATTTTGATAGACATGTCTGTAGCTATGATTATCAATACACTTGTATCAAAACTAACATGAGCTAACCAATAAGTAGCAGCAATCTTAATATAATTTGTACAACTTTAACGTCATTACAATATTTCAATAGAATATTAGTACACTGTCAATTGACACGTTTCATAATAAGATTCTTAATTGCTTTAATCAACGTCGCAGAGTTCTGTTCTTAGAGAACAATTTTAAATCATATTCTAAATTAGGGAAAGAAATTAAAATGAAAATATTAATTGTATATTAAACGAATTAGGTGGTGATTAAATATTTCTGACGAATACTGATAATAAGCAGTTAAATCGAAATTGTTTCACCCACTGTAAGTTCTAGTTAAAAATTCGAGTTTAATTTCATAGTTGTAAAACTCCACACCTTCCTTATTCGTAAGCCTATTACATGTTAGAAATATTTAATCAGAATAAAACTCATAAGTGCCATTTAAAATTTACTTTATAAGATATCAATTTCAAAATATTTATAACAAACCATACAGATATTGAAATATATCCAAAATGTTACCCTGCCCAACCAATTAGCTATAAACTTGAGGGAATTCGATCCCATTGGATGCCTCTGTACCACCTAAAAATAAACAAATTAAACCAACAAATATATTATGCTTACCATAATAAAAGTATTAGAAGTGGTATTCCCATCGTGGCAAAAACAAGTGGAGGAGTAAATAACTTTTCTATGAGGGATGCTGAAATTAATACAATATTATCATTGTTTAACATTGATATCGTTTATTAATAAATGTTTTCAAGTCGCACCAGTTGAGTAATATTTAACCTGCGAAAAATATTTAATTTCAACTCATTAACAATTTCAATTCCTATAACTAAAGGAAACCAACGGGAATGAAGCACCGAAACCATTTGTTAAAACCTAGTCGTAACTTAAATTACAGAAGATGTTTTTATTAAATCAAATATATAGCATCTTTTTTTTTTATTAAATAAATATGTGGAAAAGACATCCTTTATATAGAAATCATTGTACAAACATTTATATAAATACTTATTTATGGAGTTTTACTAAATTTTTTTGTCCAAAATCATAGACGTACGAAGAGTGTTTCAGAGGGTGGCTGTACAATTTTTGTTCCATTGAGTTTATATTTTCTGCTTCAGTTTTGTCTGAATTAAAATTAAAAATCTGTCCAATTAACTGTAAGTATTACAAGCTAGAGGGGCTGTTCCGATCGTACTCAATTTCATTACCATTATTAGTAGCCGCTGATTGTGTCAGTTTTTGACCAGAAACACTTTACAAATTTTACTCTTCTCTGTATATCGGATTCTAATACCAATTTTAAAACGGCTAAATGAATAAATGTCCATTGTATCGTTACACTGTGGACTTTGAAGATATAGTTTGATTCCCATTATTTCAATCATTTGTCAAATGAAAACAGTTGCTGATTTATAAACTTTTAGCCTATAATCCTTTGTTAAGTCAAATTATTGTTTATTACTCTGTAAACAATAGAAATATGTGTCCAGCTTCATCACAATTATGTTGTTTTTCAATTGTTTCTTCTCTTCAGTAATCATAATAAATGATGAAGTTGTCCAGGATAGATTAGAGCCCCCTATACTCCTAACTTGTCGAATTCTGAAGTTTTTTCTGATTTATTGGAAAACTGAGCCTCCTTTTAACTTCTACGTAGTCACCAACCATGACACAAGAACATTTTTATTTCAGAATTTTTTTGTAATCATTCGGATATAAGATGCTGAGCATGTGGCCTAATATGACATAACTTGCAAATACAACAATACGCTATTGTATTTTATATTTTGTATTGTGAGAACGTATAATTCAGATCGTTAGAAAAACAAACGTATTTTTGAACAAAAAAAACATGAAAGTCGGAGAAAATTAAGAACAAACAGTGAAAATAAAAATAATTTAAGTTACATTAAAACTAACAAAAAAGAGAAAATAAAATCTCAAAAGGTAATTGATATAGAACATCGAAACAAAAATCAGTCAAACCTCTGTTTCAAACAAAAATCTAATAAAATCAGGAGTACCAAAGAATAAAATCACAACAAAATAATTTGTATGAATAGTAGAAACAGGTCACTTGTCTGAACTTGGTATTAAGTTCATAACGTAAGTTGGTTTATTCACAATATAAGAAGTGGATAATATTAATCTACATAAATAACATGACTTGTTAATGATACTGACTAGAATATCTAAAGTTATTTGAAAGTTAAGCATTTGCATCAATAGAATTTCTAAATATACCTGAGACAAAGTGGTTCTTAGTGCGGTTATAAGTATGTAATATAACTTACGTTTACATGCATCCCGTGAAGAGGCTCCGGGGTTTGTAAATTATCTTCCAGGACAAGCCGAACATTTGTATGATCCAAAATAATCACTGTAATGATCCTTGGGACACGGGACACATTCTTCCTGTTTTTTGCTTCTGAACTGTCCAGGAGGGCAGGGAACTTAATGAAAGGAATAATTTTTAACGTATGTATTTAACCATATCCTAAACACCACGAATTTGACAAAAACAGGGGAATTAAATCATGTAACAGAACCAACACAAGCTCGTTAAACATTTGTTTTTATAAATAAATATGTTATAGTATTTATAAGTTTTCTGTAAGAGCTGCTTTGTTAATATATTTTCCAAAAGAATCGTCAGATACATCGAACGTACAGAAAAAAATTAGTGAAGATCAATTTAAAATAGTGTTTAGGTGTATATATATGAAAAATATATTTTTATTTTGCGTCTCTGTGTAAAAGAAATTAAAACACACACACTCTAATATAACTTATCTATTTTAAACAACATCATTCAAACACACACACTCTAATATAACTTATCTATTTTAAACAACATCATTCAAACACACACACTCTAATATAACTTATCTATTTTAAACAACATCATTCAAACACACACACTCTAATATAACTTATCTATGTCAAACAACATCATTCAAATACACACATTCTAATATAACTTATCTATTTTAAACAACATCATTCAAACACACACACTCTAATATAACTTATCTATTTTAAACAACATCATTCAAACACACACACTCTAATATAACTTATCTATTTCAAACAACATCATTCAAACACACACACTCTAATATAACTTATCTATTTTAAACAACATCATTCAAACACACACACTCTAATATAACTTATCTATTTTAAACAACATCATTCAAACACACACACTCTAATATAACTTATCTGTTTTCAAACAACATCATTCAAACACACACACTCTAATATAACTTATCTATTTTAAACAACATCATTCAAACACACACACTCTAATATAACTTATCTATTTCAAACAACATCATTCAAACACACACACTCTACTATAACTTATCTATTTCAAACAACATCATTCAAACACACACACTCTAATATAACTTATCTATTTCAAACAACATCATTCAAACACACACACTCTAATATAACTTATCTATTTTAAACAACATCATTCAAACACACGCACTCTAATATAACTTATCTATTTTAAACAACATCATTCAAACACACACACTCTAATATAACTTATCTTTTTTAAACAACATCATTCAAACACACACACTCTAATATAACTTATCTATTTCAAACAACATCATTCAAACACACACACTCTAATATAACTTATCTATTTTAAACAACATCATTCAAACACACACACTCTAATATAACTTATCTATTTTAAACAACATCATTCAAACACACACACTCTAATATAACTTATCTGTTTTAAACAACATCATTCAAACACACACACTCTAATATAACTTATCTATTTCAAACAAATATCATTCAAACACACACACTCTAATATAACTTATCTATTTTAAACAACATCATTCAAAACACACACTCTAATATAACTTATCTATTTCAAACAACATCATTCAAACACACACAATCTAATATAACTTATCTATTTTAAACAACATCATTCAAACACAGACACTCTAATATAACTTATCTATTTTAAACAACATCATTCAAACACACACACTCTAATATAACTTATCTATGTGAAACAACATCATTCAAATACACACATTCTAATATAACTTATCTATTTTAAACAACATCATTCAAACACACACACTCTAATATAACTTATCTATTTCAAACAACATCATTCAAACACACACACTCTAATATAACTTATCTATTTCAAACAACATCATTCAAACACACACACTCTAATATAACTTATCTATTTCAAACAACATCATTCAAACACACATACTCCAATATAACTTATCTATTTTAAACAACATCATTCAAACACACACACTCTAATATAACTTATCTATTTCAAACAACATCATTCAAACACACACACTCTAATATAACTTATCTATTTTAAACAACATCATTCAAACACACACACTCTAATATAACTTATCTATTTTTAAACAACATCATTCAAACACACACACTATAATATAACTTATCTATTTCATACAACATCATTCAAACACACACACTCTAATATAACTTATCTATTTTAAACAACATCATTCAAACACACACACTCTAATATAACTTATCTATTTTAAACAACATCATTCAAACACACACACTCTAATATAACTTATCTATTTCATACAACATCATTCAAACACACACACTATAATATAACTTATCTATTTTAAACAACATCATTCAAACACACACACTCTAATATAACTTATCTATTTTTAAACAACATCATTCAAACACACACACTCTAATATAACTTATCTATTTCAAACAACATCATTCAAACACACACACTCTAATATAACTTATCTATTTCAAACAACATCATTCAAACACACACACTCTAATATAACTTATCTATTTTAAACAACATCATTCAAACACACACACTCTAATATAACTTATCTATTTTAAACAACATCATTCAAACACACACACACTCTAATATAACTTATCTATTTTCAAACAACATCATTCAAACACACACACTCTAATATAACTTATCTATTTTAAACAACATCATTAAAACACACACACTCTAATATAACTTATCTATTTCAAACAACATCATTCAAACACACACACTCTACTATAACTTATCTATTTCAAACAACATCATTCAAACACACACACTCTAATATAACTTATCTATTTCAAACAACATCATTCAAACACACACACTCTAATATAACTTATCTATTTTAAACAACATCATTCAAACACACACACTCTAATATAACTTATCTATTTCAAACAACATCTGATGATGCTACCTACAATGTTCAATATTCTCACGCTTGATAATGCTACAATATTGAATATTATAATATTTAGTAATAATACAATATTCAATATTTAACACTTGATGATGTTACCACGTTCAATGTTTTAAAACTTGGTCATGTTACAATGTTCAATGTTCTAATACTTGGTTATGTTACAATGTTCAATGTTCTAATACTTGGTTATGTTACAATGTTCAATGTTCTAATACTTGGTTATGTTACAATGTTCAATGTTCTAATACTTGGTTATGTTACAATGTTCAATGTTCTAATACTTATAATACAATGTGTACCATAAGATGTAAGTACACATTTTAATGATAAACAGTTTTGTTGTTGTTTTTTATATTTGAAATCTGCACACAAACTGTACATGCTAGCTGTCCCTAATTTCGAAATTATAGACTAGAGAGAAGGCATCTTGTTAACATCACCCATCGCAGTCTCTTGGGCTACTATAAGTAAATAGTGGGATTTGTCTACCACCTTTATGACATTCTTACTATTTCAAAGTATTGAGTGTGAAGAGCCAAGAGACACAAACCATCGGTCCTCAGATTGACAACCGTCACGATAACCATTAAACAAACTGCTTTTCAATTTATAGAACTAAATGATAAATTCTTCAAATAGAATATTCATCCTGAACAGCACATAATGAAACACAAAATCTAAAGAGTGTGGTCAGTATACCAGAGAGATGGTAGCCAGTCAATAACACGTTATCACAAATAGGTGATGTGGTTAGAGCACTCGACTAGTAATCTGGGAGTCGGGTGTTCGAAGCAGCTGTTCCACCAAATATGCTCGCCTTTTCAGCCGTGCGTGTGTTATAATACAATAGTCAATCCTACTATTCGTTGGTATAAAAGTAGCCCAAGAGTTGACGGTCAGCGGTGGTGACTAGTTGCCTTCCCTCTAGTTTTACACTGTTAAATTAGGGACGGCTAGCGCAGATAATCCTCATGTAGCTTTGCGCGAAATTCAAAAACAAAAAAACAAATCACTGTTTTAGTAATTAATATCCAGGGATGAATATTGTTGTCATACACCCAGGATCATTTCATCATTTTACAATTATATTAAGAACTTTAATGTTTCATAATCTAATTATATCAAATCCCATAGTTAAATTTATCTTTAAATAATTATTGTATACGAGACATATCTATACCACTATTAAATAGTATTTCATGAGTGTAAGTAGTTTTACTATACAAATTATCAAGAAAACCTTTAGATATGGGATTTAGAATGAATTTTCAGCTCCATTTATAAACAAGATATTATGAAAATGTATTTATTTCTATCTTTTAACACGTTTAATTATTTGCATATCGACCCATCTCTTTGTGCAGTTCATCTGTGCCTTTCACACATTGAGGGCTAGTCCTAGAAAGAACAAAGTCAACAATAGACAAGAGGTAATAATTTTCTCACATTCCTCGCATCTCTGTTTATTGTTCAAATAACAAGGTCAGTGGTACTTTACTTACTGACTGATAAAAGAAATATACAAATAATTCACAACACAAGTATAATAATGTGTTTTATATTTTAAAACTACTAATTAGAACACTATGTTTCTCTTCCCATTTATTCAAATGATATACGAACAATGTGAAATATTATATCGTGGTCAATGTTGCTTACTTACACCATATAGTTAAACATGAAACAGTGTAAGAAAACTGTACTTTTGAAAACAAGTGTTGGTCACAATGAAGAACATTGTAAAATGTCTTCAGTATTACATCTTTATCTAATTATAAATATTATACTTTAACCAGTAAGATTTTACATAATTTATGTAATGCAGATTGTGCTGAATAGCATATTTCATATATTATAGTAAATAATCCAGAAAGACAAATAAACATAAAATTGTGTTTAAAATATAATAACATTATACTTTTATAATATTATTAAAGTTATTTGTAAAAATAAAATAAATAACAAATGTCCACATAATAATTTGACAGCTGATGTTCTAATAATTAATATTCTTATTTACTGAATGTAATTCACATTTCACTAGATGTCAGGGCAGGTTAGGTGTATGAGGTAACACCTACAGTGTTTTCAATACATAAATAATTTATGTACAACTTGACTTTAATAACAAGAAGTAAATAATAAAACAATTAAAATGATTTTATCAAATAACATGAAACTTTAGACAATTAAAAAAGTTTGTGAAACAGGAATTGGACTATAAATTTAGTTAACACCACTGAGTTCTTTAGTAGCAAATCATATATTAAGATGTTCTTTTGGTTAAAGTTTTCAGTGGGGTCCACCTCAACCACTGTGTGGGTATACGTGGTACTATACTTCATGGCCTAGGATCCGTATAGTGTCCTCCCTATTAATTGTATGACCCTGGCATGTGGTCATCAATTGTATGCACACTCAGTGAGTTGGGGTGAAGTGGAGGTGGAGAGCGTGGGTTCTCGAAATGTCACCCTTAACGTTGGTTCAATGCTCCGGGGTACTTGTACCGTCCAGGAGGAACCATTCCACCTTCACTGACCTCCAAATAATCAAAAAGTAGAAAGTGAAACATATATTTTATTTATTAGACTCGTTTGTTAAAAGTACGATAAAATTTATTCTTGTTGAAATTGGTATTTTAGGACTCTTTGTTATCCACTACAAGAGGGGGAACAGTTTTAATTTGTTCTTTCTCATTGACTACGGAAAGAGGCTATCTGTGTTTAGCCCACATTTAGTATCTAAACTTGTTTTCAAGCATTGTAAGTTCGCAGACATACCACCGTGCAACTGGGAAGACTGGTTTCCTCAATGAACAAGTCTAGTATGACAAACTATGCCACAAGAAACAACGAAAACGCTTGTGAATTCTCGTTCCAAACAAATGTAATGACAAAGAGTCTTTAAACATGTACTGGTGTGTATTGCATGACAACAGTAGAGTCATAAATTAATTTTAAAACACGAAGTACAAGTTCATGACAGGAATAAGAAACGTTCTTCCACTTTCACCATGAAACTTAACAAAATATTTTCAAACGAAACTTACTGGTTTATATCAACTTACTTTAGTTGAAAAGAAAATCTTTATAAAGTCCAGCATGACCAGGTGGGTTAAGGCGTTCGACTCGTAAACCACGTGTTCGAATTCCCGTCGCACCAAATATACTGACCCTTACAGCCGTGTGGGCGTTATAAAGTGACAGTCAATCCCGCTATTCGTTGGGAAAACAGTAGCCCTAGAGTTGGCGGTGGGTGGTGATGACTAGCTGCCTTCCCTCTAGTCTTACACTGCTAAATTAGGGACGGCTCGGTGTAGTGGACTACTCACTTAAATACTTGTTGAATAACCCGCAAGCGATTATTCCTAGATGGAATCAAATGGTGATACCTGAAATAACTAACGTAAATATATTATAGTGGTATTATTATTGTTACTATTGTAGTTATTTCTTGATAATCGCAGAGCTATACAGTAGGCTATCTATTCTGTGTTCATCGAGGGGAATGGAACTATTAAATTTAGACTTATAAACCTCATATTTTTCTACTATCCAGCGAGAAATATAGTACATGCATTCAACTGATATTTATAACAACAGATAAAAACTAAATGCTCTTTGAAGAGTTTCTTTTGTGAAAGTATTGAAAATAAACATTCTTTACAAGTTTCCCTGGTGGGTCAGAGGTACAATTATAGACTTACAACGCAAAATCCGAGGTTAAATTCTTTGCAGTAAATACAGTAGAAAGTTCATTAGAACTTTGCTTAATTAGCTAATCAAATGCCAACCCTGATGGGATGGCGGTATGGCCATGTAATTAAAATTTGGGATTAGAGACCTCCATCAATAGACAAAACATATAGCCCTATATTTTTATCAAGCAAAGCTCTGGAGGCTAACCGTTATATCTGAGGTTTAAAATATTATTTTATTCGATCTTTGTGCCGGACAGAGTACAGATACTGCACTGCGACACTTTGCGCTTAGCAACAAACAAACATACACTACCAGCTATGAAACAAGACCAGATGTCGTTATTACTCGATATCCTCTTAATGATTTAGTAACTATGTTTTGTTATTTTGATCAAAACAGAGGTCGAAAATCTTCGCTGATAATATGTGTGACCTGTCATCTAGTGAGTAAAATAAAAATTAAGGACTACTTCTGTTTGTTTTTAGAGATCTCACCCTTGTAAAATAGGAAATAAAAACATATGGAATGGTAGTTATTCGTAAAATTTCTATGAGGTATATGTAAAAGGAAATAAATGCTATAATAAAAATTACACAAAGGAGTAAAGTGAGACTAACTGGATAGATTTTAAAAAGATTTCAAATCTCTACTTTGATTGGCATTGCGATCCGTCTGGACAAAATGAAGCTATTTAAATTTGTTAATCAACGTAATGATTTCAATCGTTTTAAACACTATCCATGTTTAAAATATAACAACATTATACTTTTATAATATTATTAAAGTTATTTGTAAAAATAAAATAAATAACAAATGTCCACATAATAATTTGACAGCTGATGTTCTAATAATTAATATTCTTATTTACTCAATGTAATTCACATTTCACTAGATGTCAGGGCAGATTAGGTGTATGAGGTAACCCATACAGTGTTTTCAATACATAAATAATTTATGTACAACTTGACTTTAATAACAAGAAGTAAATAATAAAACAATTAAAATGATTTTTATCAAATAACCTGAAACTTTAGACAATTAAAAAGGTTTGTGAAACAGGAATTGACCTATAAATTTAGTTAACACCACTGAGTTCTTTAATAGCAAATCATATATTAAGATGTTCTTTTGGTTAAAGTTTTCAGTGGGGTCCACCCCAACCACTGTGTGGGTATACGTGGTACTATACTTCATGGCCTAGGATCCGTATAGTGTCCTCCCTATTAATTGTATGACCCTGGCATGTGGTCATCAATTGTATGCACACACAGTGAGTTGGGGTGAAGTGGAGGTGGAGAGCGTGGGTTCTCGAAATGTCCCCCTTAACGTTGGTTCAATGCTCCGGGGTACTTGTACCGTCCAGGAGGAACCATTCCACCTTCACTGACCTCCAAATAATCAAAAGTAGAAAATAAAACATATATTTTATTTATTAGACTCGTTTGTTACAAGTACGATAAAATTTATTCTTGTTGAAATTGGTATTTTAGGACTTTTGTTATCCACTACAAGAGGGGAACAGTTTTAATTTGTTCTTTCTCATTGACTACGGAAAGAGGCTATCTGTGTTTAGCCCACATTTAGTATTTAAACTTGTTTTCAAGCATTGTAAGTTCGCAGACATACCACCGTGCAACTGGGAAGACTGGTTTCCTCAATGAACAAGTCTAATATGATAAACTATGCCACAAGAAACAACGAAAACGCTTCTGAATTTTCGTTCCAAACATATGTGATGTCAGAGTCATTTTACATGTACTGGTGTGTATTGCGTGACAACAGTAGAGTCATAAATTAATTATAAAACACGAAGTACAAGTTCATGACAGGAATAAGAAACGTTCTTCCACTTTCACCATTATATTTAACAAAATGTTTTCAAACGAAACTTACTGGTTTATATCAACTTACTTTAGTTGAAAAGAAAATCTTTATAAAGTCCAGCATGACCAGGTGGGTTAAAGCGTTCGACTCGTAAACCACGTGTTCGAATTCCCGTCGCACCAAATATACTGACCCTTACAGCCGTGTGGGCGTTATAAAGTGACAGTCAATCCCGCTATTCGTTGGGAAAACAGTAGCCCTAGAGTTGGCGGTGGGTGGTGATGACTAGCTGCCTTCCCTCTAGTCTTACACTGCTAAATTAGGGACGGCTCGGTGCAGTGGACTACTCACTTAAATACTTGTTGAATAACCCGCAAGCGATTATTCCTAGATGGAATCAAATGGTGATACCTGAAATAACTAACGTAAATATATTATAGTGGTATTATTATTGTTACTATTGTAGTTATTTCTTGATAATCGCAGAGCCATACAGTAGGCTATCTATTCTGTGTTCATCGAGGGACTGGAACTATTAAATTTAGACTTATAAACCTCATATTTTTCTACTATCCAGCGAGAAATATAGTACATGCATTCAACTGATATTTATAACAACAGATAAAAACTAAATGCTCTTTGAAGAGTTTCTTTTGTGAAAGTATTGAAAATAAACATTCTTTACAAGTTTCCCTGGTGGGTCAGAGGTACAATTATAGACTTACAACGCAAAATCCGAGGTTAAATTCTTTGCAGTAAATACAGTAGAAAGTTCATTAGAACTTTGCTTAATTAGCCAATCAAATGCCAACCCTGATGGGATGGCGGTATGGCCATGTAATTAAAATTTGGGATTAGAGACCTCCATCAATAGACAAAACATATAGCCCTATATTTTTTATCAAGCAAAGCTCTGGAGGCTAACCGTTATATCTGAGGTTTAAAATATTATTTTATTCGATCTTTGTGCCGGACAGAGTACAGATACTGCACTGCGACACTTTGCGCTTAGCAACAAACAAACATACACTACCAGCTATGAAACAAGACCAGATGTCGTTATTACTCGATATCCTCTTAATGATTTAGTAACTATGTTTTGTTATTTTGATCAAAACAGAGGTCGAAAATCTTCGCTGATAATATGTGTGACCTGTCATCTAGTGAGTAAAATAAAAATTAAGGACTACTTCTGTTTGTTTTTAGAGATCTCACCCTTGTAAAATAGGAAATAAAAACATATGGAATGGTAGTTATTCGTAAAATTTCTATGAGGTATATGTAAAAGGAAATAAATGCTATAATAAAAATTACACAAAGGAGTAAAGTGAGACTAACTGGATAGATTTTAAAAGATTTCAAATCTCTACTTTGATTGGCATTGCGATCCGTCTGGACAAAATGAAGCTATTTAAATTTGTTAATCAACGTAATGATTTCAATCGTTTTAAACACTATCCATGTTTAAAATATAACAACATTATACTTTTATAATATTATTAAAGTTATTTGTAAAAAATAAAATAAATAACAAATGTCCACATAATAATTTGACAGCTGATGTTCTAATAATTAATATTCTTATTTACTCAATGTAATTCACATTTCACTAGATGTCAGGGCAGATTAGGTGTATGAGGTAACCCATACAGTGTTTTCAATACATAAATAATTTATGTACAACTTGACTTTAATAACAAGAAGTAAATAATAAAACAATTAAAATGATTTTTATCAAATAACCTGAAACTTTAGACAATTAAAAGGTTTGTGAAACAGGAATTGACCTATAAATTTAGTTAACACCACTGAGTTCTTTAATAGCAAATCATATATTAAGATGTTCTTTTGGTTAAAGTTTTCAGTGGGGTCCACCCCAACCACTGTGTGGGTATACGTGGTACTATACTTCATGGCCTAGGATCCGTATAGTGTCCTCCCTATTAATTGTATGACCCTGGCATGTGGTCATCAATTGTATGCACACACAGTGAGTTGGGGTGAAGTGGAGGTGGAGAGCGTGGGTTCTCGAAATGTCCCCCTTAACGTTGGTTCAATGCTCCGGGGTACTTGTACCGTCCAGGAGGAACCATTCCACCTTCACTGACCTCCAAATAATCAAAAGTAGAAAATAAAACATATATTTTATTTATTAGACTCGTTTGTTACAAGTACGATAAAATTTATTCTTGTTGAAATTGGTATTTTAGGACTTTTTGTTATCCACTACAAGAGGGGAACAGTTTTAATTTGTTCTTTCTCATTGACTACGGAAAGAGGCTATCTGTGTTTAGCCCACATTTAGTATTTAAACTTGTTTTCAAGCATTGTAAGTTCGCAGACATACCACCGTGCAACTGGGAAGACTGGTTTCCTCAATGAACAAGTCTAATATGATAAACTATGCCACAAGAAACAACGAAAACGCTTCTGAATTTTCGTTCCAAACATATGTGATGTCAGAGTCATTTTACATGTACTGGTGTGTATTGCGTGACAACAGTAGAGTCATAAATTAATTATAAAACACGAAGTACAAGTTCATGACAGGAATAAGAAACGTTCTTCCACTTTCACCATTATATTTAACAAAATGTTTTCAAACGAAACTTACTGGTTTATATCAACTTACTTTAGTTGAAAAGAAAATCTTTATAAAGTCCAGCATGACCAGGTGGGTTAAAGCGTTCGACTCGTAAACCACGTGTTCGAATTCCCGTCGCACCAAATATACTGACCCTTACAGCCGTGTGGGCGTTATAAAGTGACAGTCAATCCCGCTATTCGTTGGGAAAACAGTAGCCCTAGAGTTGGCGGTGGGTGGTGATGACTAGCTGCCTTCCCTCTAGTCTTACACTGCTAAATTAGGGACGGCTCGGTGCAGTGGACTACTCACTTAAATACTTGTTGAATAACCCGCAAGCGATTATTCCTAGATGGAATCAAATGGTGATACCTGAAATAACTAACGTAAATATATTATAGTGGTATTATTATTGTTACTATTGTAGTTATTTCTTGATAATCGCAGAGCCATACAGTAGGCTATCTATTCTGTGTTCATCGAGGGGACTGGAACTATTAAATTTAGACTTATAAACCTCATATTTTTCTACTATCCAGCGAGAAATATAGTACATGCATTCAACTGATATTTATAACAACAGATAAAAACTAAATGCTCTTTGAAGAGTTTCTTTTGTGAAAGTATTGAAAATAAACATTCTTTACAAGTTTCCCTGGTGGGTCAGAGGTACAATTATAGACTTACAACGCAAAATCCGAGGTTAAATTCTTTGCAGTAAATACAGTAGAAAGTTCATTAGAACTTTGCTTAATTAGCTAATCAAATGCCAACCCTGATGGGATGGCGGTATGGCCATGTAATTAAAATTTGGGATTAGAGACCTCCATCAATAGACAAAACATATAGCCCTATATTTTTTATCAAGCAAAGCTCTGGAGGCTAACCGTTATATCTGAGGTTTAAAATATTATTTTATTCGATCTTTGTGCCGGACAGAGTACAGATACTGCACTGCGACACTTTGCGCTTAGCAACAAACAAACATACACTACCAGCTATGAAACAAGACCAGATGTCGTTATTACTCGATATCCTCTTAATGATTTAGTAACTATGTTTTGTTATTTTGATCAAAACAGAGGTCGAAAATCTTCGCTGATAATATGTGTGACCTGTCATCTAGTGAGTAAAATAAAAATTAAGGACTACTTCTGTTTGTTTTTAGAGATCTCACCCTTGTAAAATAGGAAATAAAAACATATGGAATGGTAGTTATTCGTAAAATTTCTATGAGGTATATGTAAAAGGAAATAAATGCTATAATAAAAATTACACAAAGGAGTAAAGTGAGACTAACTGGATAGATTTTAAAAGATTTCAAATCTCTACTTTGATTGGCATTGCGATCCGTCTGGACAAAATGAAGCTATTTAAATTTGTTAATCAACGTAATGATTTCAATCGTTTTAAACACTATCCATGTTTAAAATATAACAACATTATACTTTTATAATATTATTAAAGTTATTTGTAAAAATAAAATAAATAACAAATGTCCACATAATAATTTGACAGCTGATGTTCTAATAATTAATATTCTTATTTACTCAATGTAATTCACATTTCACTAGATGTCAGGGCAGATTAGGTGTATGAGGTAACCCATACAGTGTTTTCAATACATAAATAATTTATGTACAACTTGACTTTAATAACAAGAAGTAAATAATAAAACAATTAAAATGATTTTTATCAAATAACCTGAAACTTTAGACAATTAAAAGGTTTGTGAAACAGGAATTGACCTATAAATTTAGTTAACACCACTGAGTTCTTTAATAGCAAATCATATATTAAGATGTTCTTTTGGTTAAAGTTTTCAGTGGGGTCCACCCCAACCACTGTGTGGGTATACGTGGTACTATACTTCATGGCCTAGGATCCGTATAGTGTCCTCCCTATTAATTGTATGACCCTGGCATGTGGTCATCAATTGTATGCACACACAGTGAGTTGGGGTGAAGTGGAGGTGGAGAGCGTGGGTTCTCGAAATGTCCCCCTTAACGTTGGTTCAATGCTCCGGGGTACTTGTACCGTCCAGGAGGAACCATTCCACCTTCACTGACCTCCAAATAATCAAAAGTAGAAAATAAAACATATATTTTATTTATTAGACTCGTTTGTTACAAGTACGATAAAATTTATTCTTGTTGAAATTGGTATTTTAGGACTTTTGTTATCCACTACAAGAGGGGAACAGTTTTAATTTGTTCTTTCTCATTGACTACGGAAAGAGGCTATCTGTGTTTAGCCCACATTTAGTATTTAAACTTGTTTTCAAGCATTGTAAGTTCGCAGACATACCACCGTGCAACTGGGAAGACTGGTTTCCTCAATGAACAAGTCTAATATGATAAACTATGCCACAAGAAACAACGAAAACGCTTCTGAATTTTCGTTCCAAACATATGTGATGTCAGAGTCATTTTACATGTACTGGTGTGTATTGCGTGACAACAGTAGAGTCATAAATTAATTATAAAACACGAAGTACAAGTTCATGACAGGAATAAGAAACGTTCTTCCACTTTCACCATTATATTTAACAAAATGTTTTCAAACGAAACTTACTGGTTTATATCAACTTACTTTAGTTGAAAAGAAAATCTTTATAAAGTCCAGCATGACCAGGTGGGTTAAAGCGTTCGACTCGTAAACCACGTGTTCGAATTCCCGTCGCACCAAATATACTGACCCTTACAGCCGTGTGGGCGTTATAAAGTGACAGTCAATCCCGCTATTCGTTGGGAAAACAGTAGCCCTAGAGTTGGCGGTGGGTGGTGATGACTAGCTGCCTTCCCTCTAGTCTTACACTGCTAAATTAGGGACGGCTCGGTGCAGTGGACTACTCACTTAAATACTTGTTGAATAACCCGCAAGCGATTATTCCTAGATGGAATCAAATGGTGATACCTGAAATAACTAACGTAAATATATTATAGTGGTATTATTATTGTTACTATTGTAGTTATTTCTTGATAATCGCAGAGCCATACAGTAGGCTATCTATTCTGTGTTCATCGAGGGACTGGAACTATTAAATTTAGACTTATAAACCTCATATTTTTCTACTATCCAGCGAGAAATATAGTACATGCATTCAACTGATATTTATAACAACAGATAAAAACTAAATGCTCTTTGAAGAGTTTCTTTTGTGAAAGTATTGAAAATAAACATTCTTTACAAGTTTCCCTGGTGGGTCAGAGGTACAATTATAGACTTACAACGCAAAATCCGAGGTTAAATTCTTTGCAGTAAATACAGTAGAAAGTTCATTAGAACTTTGCTTAATTAGCTAATCAAATGCCAACCCTGATGGGATGGCGGTATGGCCATGTAATTAAAATTTGGGATTAGAGACCTCCATCAATAGACAAAACATATAGCCCTATATTTTTTATCAAGCAAAGCTCTGGAGGCTAACCGTTATATCTGAGGTTTAAAATATTATTTTATTCGATCTTTGTGCCGGACAGAGTACAGATACTGCACTGCGACACTTTGCGCTTAGCAACAAACAAACATACACTACCAGCTATGAAACAAGACCAGATGTCGTTATTACTCGATATCCTCTTAATGATTTAGTAACTATGTTTTGTTATTTTGATCAAAACAGAGGTCGAAAATCTTCGCTGATAATATGTGTGACCTGTCATCTAGTGAGTAAAATAAAAATTAAGGACTACTTCTGTTTGTTTTTTAGAGATCTCACCCTTGTAAAATAGGAAATAAAAACATATGGAATGGTAGTTATTCGTAAAATTTCTATGAGGTATATGTAAAAGGAAATAAATGCTATAATAAAAATTACACAAAGGAGTAAAGTGAGACTAACTGGATAGATTTTAAAAGATTTCAAATCTCTACTTTGATTGGCATTGCGATCCGTCTGGACAAAATGAAGCTATTTAAATTTGTTAATCAACGTAATGATTTCAATCGTTTTAAACACTATCCATGTTTAAAATATAACAACATTATACTTTTATAATATTATTAAAGTTATTTGTAAAAATAAAATAAATAACAAATGTCCACATAATAATTTGACAGCTGATGTTCTAATAATTAATATTCTTATTTACTCAATGTAATTCACATTTCACTAGATGTCAGGGCAGATTAGGTGTATGAGGTAACCCATACAGTGTTTTCAATACATAAATAATTTATGTACAACTTGACTTTAATAACAAGAAGTAAATAATAAAACAATTAAAATGATTTTTATCAAATAACCTGAAACTTTAGACAATTAAAAGGTTTGTGAAACAGGAATTGACCTATAAATTTAGTTAACACCACTGAGTTCTTTAATAGCAAATCATATATTAAGATGTTCTTTTGGTTAAAGTTTTCAGTGGGTCCACCCCAACCACTGTGTGGGTATACGTGGTACTATACTTCATGGCCTAGGATCCGTATAGTGTCCTCCCTATTAATTGTATGACCCTGGCATGTGGTCATCAATTGTATGCACACACAGTGAGTTGGGGTGAAGTGGAGGTGGAGAGCGTGGGTTCTCGAAATGTCCCCCTTAACGTTGGTTCAATGCTCCGGGGTACTTGTACCGTCCAGGAGGAACCATTCCACCTTCACTGACCTCCAAATAATCAAAAGTAGAAAATAAAACATATATTTTATTTATTAGACTCGTTTGTTACAAGTACGATAAAATTTATTCTTGTTGAAATTGGTATTTTAGGACTTTTGTTATCCACTACAAGAGGGGAACAGTTTTAATTTGTTCTTTCTCATTGACTACGGAAAGAGGCTATCTGTGTTTAGCCCACATTTAGTATTTAAACTTGTTTTCAAGCATTGTAAGTTCGCAGACATACCACCGTGCAACTGGGAAGACTGGTTTCCTCAATGAACAAGTCTAATATGATAAACTATGCCACAAGAAACAACGAAAACGCTTCTGAATTTTCGTTCCAAACATATGTGATGTCAGAGTCATTTTACATGTACTGGTGTGTATTGCGTGACAACAGTAGAGTCATAAATTAATTATAAAACACGAAGTACAAGTTCATGACAGGAATAAGAAACGTTCTTCCACTTTCACCATTATATTTAACAAAATGTTTTCAAACGAAACTTACTGGTTTATATCAACTTACTTTAGTTGAAAAGAAAATCTTTATAAAGTCCAGCATGACCAGGTGGGTTAAAGCGTTCGACTCGTAAACCACGTGTTCGAATTCCCGTCGCACCAAATATACTGACCCTTACAGCCGTGTGGGCGTTATAAAGTGACAGTCAATCCCGCTATTCGTTGGGAAAACAGTAGCCCTAGAGTTGGCGGTGGGTGGTGATGACTAGCTGCCTTCCCTCTAGTCTTACACTGCTAAATTAGGGACGGCTCGGTGCAGTGGACTACTCACTTAAATACTTGTTGAATAACCCGCAAGCGATTATTCCTAGATGGAATCAAATGGTGATACCTGAAATAACTAACGTAAATATATTATAGTGGTATTATTATTGTTACTATTGTAGTTATTTCTTGATAATCGCAGAGCCATACAGTAGGCTATCTATTCTGTGTTCATCGAGGGGACTGGAACTATTAAATTTAGACTTATAAACCTCATATTTTTCTACTATCCAGCGAGAAATATAGTACATGCATTCAACTGATATTTATAACAACAGATAAAAACTAAATGCTCTTTGAAGAGTTTCTTTTGTGAAAGTATTGAAAATAAACATTCTTTACAAGTTTCCCTGGTGGGTCAGAGGTACAATTATAGACTTACAACGCAAAATCCGAGGTTAAATTCTTTGCAGTAAATACAGTAGAAAGTTCATTAGAACTTTGCTTAATTAGCTAATCAAATGCCAACCCTGATGGGATGGCGGTATGGCCATGTAATTAAAATTTGGGATTAGAGACCTCCATCAATAGACAAAACATATAGCCCTATATTTTTTATCAAGCAAAGCTCTGGAGGCTAACCGTTATATCTGAGGTTTAAAATATTATTTTATTCGATCTTTGTGCCGGACAGAGTACAGATACTGCACTGCGACACTTTGCGCTTAGCAACAAACAAACATACACTACCAGCTATGAAACAAGACCAGATGTCGTTATTACTCGATATCCTCTTAATGATTTAGTAACTATGTTTTGTTATTTTGATCAAAACAGAGGTCGAAAATCTTCGCTGATAATATGTGTGACCTGTCATCTAGTGAGTAAAATAAAAATTAAGGACTACTTCTGTTTGTTTTTTAGAGATCTCACCCTTGTAAAATAGGAAATAAAAACATATGGAATGGTAGTTATTCGTAAAATTTCTATGAGGTATATGTAAAAGGAAATAAATGCTATAATAAAAATTACACAAAGGAGTAAAGTGAGACTAACTGGATAGATTTTAAAAAGATTTCAAATCTCTACTTTGATTGGCATTGCGATCCGTCTGGACAAAATGAAGCTATTTAAATTTGTTAATCAACGTAATGATTTCAATCGTTTTAAACACTATCCATGTTTAAAATATAACAACATTATACTTTTATAATATTATTAAAGTTATTTGTAAAAATAAAATAAATAACAAATGTCCACATAATAATTTGACAGCTGATGTTCTAATAATTAATATTCTTATTTACTCAATGTAATTCACATTTCACTAGATGTCAGGGCAGATTAGGTGTATGAGGTAACCCATACAGTGTTTTCAATACATAAATAATTTATGTACAACTTGACTTTAATAACAAGAAGTAAATAATAAAACAATTAAAATGATTTTTATCAAATAACCTGAAACTTTAGACAATTAAAAAAGGTTTGTGAAACAGGAATTGACCTATAAATTTAGTTAACACCACTGAGTTCTTTAATAGCAAATCATATATTAAGATGTTCTTTTGGTTAAAGTTTTCAGTGGGTCCACCCCAACCACTGTGTGGGTATACGTGGTACTATACTTCATGGCCTAGGATCCGTATAGTGTCCTCCCTATTAATTGTATGACCCTGGCATGTGGTCATCAATTGTATGCACACACAGTGAGTTGGGGTGAAGTGGAGGTGGAGAGCGTGGGTTCTCGAAATGTCCCCCTTAACGTTGGTTCAATGCTCCGGGGTACTTGTACCGTCCAGGAGGAACCATTCCACCTTCACTGACCTCCAAATAATCAAAAGTAGAAAATAAAACATATATTTTATTTATTAGACTCGTTTGTTACAAGTACGATAAAATTTATTCTTGTTGAAATTGGTATTTTAGGACTTTTGTTATCCACTACAAGAGGGGAACAGTTTTAATTTGTTCTTTCTCATTGACTACGGAAAGAGGCTATCTGTGTTTAGCCCACATTTAGTATTTAAACTTGTTTTCAAGCATTGTAAGTTCGCAGACATACCACCGTGCAACTGGGAAGACTGGTTTCCTCAATGAACAAGTCTAATATGATAAACTATGCCACAAGAAACAACGAAAACGCTTCTGAATTTTCGTTCCAAACATATGTGATGTCAGAGTCATTTTACATGTACTGGTGTGTATTGCGTGACAACAGTAGAGTCATAAATTAATTATAAAACACGAAGTACAAGTTCATGACAGGAATAAGAAACGTTCTTCCACTTTCACCATTATATTTAACAAAATGTTTTCAAACGAAACTTACTGGTTTATATCAACTTACTTTAGTTGAAAAGAAAATCTTTATAAAGTCCAGCATGACCAGGTGGGTTAAAGCGTTCGACTCGTAAACCACGTGTTCGAATTCCCGTCGCACCAAATATACTGACCCTTACAGCCGTGTGGGCGTTATAAAGTGACAGTCAATCCCGCTATTCGTTGGGAAAACAGTAGCCCTAGAGTTGGCGGTGGGTGGTGATGACTAGCTGCCTTCCCTCTAGTCTTACACTGCTAAATTAGGGACGGCTCGGTGCAGTGGACTACTCACTTAAATACTTGTTGAATAACCCGCAAGCGATTATTCCTAGATGGAATCAAATGGTGATACCTGAAATAACTAACGTAAATATATTATAGTGGTATTATTATTGTTACTATTGTAGTTATTTCTTGATAATCGCAGAGCCATACAGTAGGCTATCTATTCTGTGTTCATCGAGGGGACTGGAACTATTAAATTTAGACTTATAAACCTCATATTTTTCTACTATCCAGCGAGAAATATAGTACATGCATTCAACTGATATTTATAACAACAGATAAAAACTAAATGCTCTTTGAAGAGTTTCTTTTGTGAAAGTATTGAAAATAAACATTCTTTACAAGTTTCCCTGGTGGGTCAGAGGTACAATTATAGACTTACAACGCAAAATCCGAGGTTAAATTCTTTGCAGTAAATACAGTAGAAAGTTCATTAGAACTTTGCTTAATTAGCTAATCAAATGCCAACCCTGATGGGATGGCGGTATGGCCATGTAATTAAAATTTGGGATTAGAGACCTCCATCAATAGACAAAACATATAGCCCTATATTTTTTATCAAGCAAAGCTCTGGAGGCTAACCGTTATATCTGAGGTTTAAAATATTATTTTATTCGATCTTTGTGCCGGACAGAGTACAGATACTGCACTGCGACACTTTGCGCTTAGCAACAAACAAACATACACTACCAGCTATGAAACAAGACCAGATGTCGTTATTACTCGATATCCTCTTAATGATTTAGTAACTATGTTTTGTTATTTTGATCAAAACAGAGGTCGAAAATCTTCGCTGATAATATGTGTGACCTGTCATCTAGTGAGTAAAATAAAAATTAAGGACTACTTCTGTTTGTTTTTTAGAGATCTCACCCTTGTAAAATAGGAAATAAAAACATATGGAATGGTAGTTATTCGTAAAATTTCTATGAGGTATATGTAAAAGGAAATAAATGCTATAATAAAAATTACACAAAGGAGTAAAGTGAGACTAACTGGATAGATTTTAAAAAGATTTCAAATCTCTACTTTGATTGGCATTGCGATCCGTCTGGACAAAATGAAGCTATTTAAATTTGTTAATCAACGTAATGATTTCAATCGTTTTAAACACTATCCATGTTTAAAATATAACAACATTATACTTTTATAATATTATTAAAGTTATTTGTAAAAATAAAATAAATAACAAATGTCCACATAATAATTTGACAGCTGATGTTCTAATAATTAATATTCTTATTTACTCAATGTAATTCACATTTCACTAGATGTCAGGGCAGATTAGGTGTATGAGGTAACCCATACAGTGTTTTCAATACATAAATAATTTATGTACAACTTGACTTTAATAACAAGAAGTAAATAATAAAACAATTAAAATGATTTTTATCAAATAACCTGAAACTTTAGACAATTAAAAAGGTTTGTGAAACAGGAATTGACCTATAAATTTAGTTAACACCACTGAGTTCTTTAATAGCAAATCATATATTAAGATGTTCTTTTGGTTAAAGTTTTCAGTGGGTCCACCCCAACCACTGTGTGGGTATACGTGGTACTATACTTCATGGCCTAGGATCCGTATAGTGTCCTCCCTATTAATTGTATGACCCTGGCATGTGGTCATCAATTGTATGCACACACAGTGAGTTGGGGTGAAGTGGAGGTGGAGAGCGTGGGTTCTCGAAATGTCCCCCTTAACGTTGGTTCAATGCTCCGGGGTACTTGTACCGTCCAGGAGGAACCATTCCACCTTCACTGACCTCCAAATAATCAAAAGTAGAAAATAAAACATATATTTTATTTATTAGACTCGTTTGTTACAAGTACGATAAAATTTATTCTTGTTGAAATTGGTATTTTAGGACTTTTGTTATCCACTACAAGAGGGGAACAGTTTTAATTTGTTCTTTCTCATTGACTACGGAAAGAGGCTATCTGTGTTTAGCCCACATTTAGTATTTAAACTTGTTTTCAAGCATTGTAAGTTCGCAGACATACCACCGTGCAACTGGGAAGACTGGTTTCCTCAATGAACAAGTCTAATATGATAAACTATGCCACAAGAAACAACGAAAACGCTTCTGAATTTTCGTTCCAAACATATGTGATGTCAGAGTCATTTTACATGTACTGGTGTGTATTGCGTGACAACAGTAGAGTCATAAATTAATTATAAAACACGAAGTACAAGTTCATGACAGGAATAAGAAACGTTCTTCCACTTTCACCATTATATTTAACAAAATGTTTTCAAACGAAACTTACTGGTTTATATCAACTTACTTTAGTTGAAAAGAAAATCTTTATAAAGTCCAGCATGACCAGGTGGGTTAAAGCGTTCGACTCGTAAACCACGTGTTCGAATTCCCGTCGCACCAAATATACTGACCCTTACAGCCGTGTGGGCGTTATAAAGTGACAGTCAATCCCGCTATTCGTTGGGAAAACAGTAGCCCTAGAGTTGGCGGTGGGTGGTGATGACTAGCTGCCTTCCCTCTAGTCTTACACTGCTAAATTAGGGACGGCTCGGTGCAGTGGACTACTCACTTAAATACTTGTTGAATAACCCGCAAGCGATTATTCCTAGATGGAATCAAATGGTGATACCTGAAATAACTAACGTAAATATATTATAGTGGTATTATTATTGTTACTATTGTAGTTATTTCTTGATAATCGCAGAGCCATACAGTAGGCTATCTATTCTGTGTTCATCGAGGGGACTGGAACTATTAAATTTAGACTTATAAACCTCATATTTTTCTACTATCCAGCGAGAAATATAGTACATGCATTCAACTGATATTTATAACAACAGATAAAAACTAAATGCTCTTTGAAGAGTTTCTTTTGTGAAAGTATTGAAAATAAACATTCTTTACAAGTTTCCCTGGTGGGTCAGAGGTACAATTATAGACTTACAACGCAAAATCCGAGGTTAAATTCTTTGCAGTAAATACAGTAGAAAGTTCATTAGAACTTTGCTTAATTAGCTAATCAAATGCCAACCCTGATGGGATGGCGGTATGGCCATGTAATTAAAATTTGGGATTAGAGACCTCCATCAATAGACAAAACATATAGCCCTATATTTTTTATCAAGCAAAGCTCTGGAGGCTAACCGTTATATCTGAGGTTTAAAATATTATTTTATTCGATCTTTGTGCCGGACAGAGTACAGATACTGCACTGCGACACTTTGCGCTTAGCAACAAACAAACATACACTACCAGCTATGAAACAAGACCAGATGTCGTTATTACTCGATATCCTCTTAATGATTTAGTAACTATGTTTTGTTATTTTGATCAAAACAGAGGTCGAAAATCTTCGCTGATAATATGTGTGACCTGTCATCTAGTGAGTAAAATAAAAATTAAGGACTACTTCTGTTTGTTTTTTAGAGATCTCACCCTTGTAAAATAGGAAATAAAACATATGGAATGGTAGTTATTCGTAAAATTTCTATGAGGTATATGTAAAAGGAAATAAATGCTATAATAAAAATTACACAAAGGAGTAAAGTGAGACTAACTGGATAGATTTTAAAAGATTTCAAATCTCTACTTTGATTGGCATTGCGATCCGTCTGGACAAAATGAAGCTATTTAAATTTGTTAATCAACGTAATGATTTCAATCGTTTTAAACACTATCCATGTTTAAAATATAACAACATTATACTTTTATAATATTATTAAAGTTATTTGTAAAAATAAAATAAATAACAAATGTCCACATAATAATTTGACAGCTGATGTTCTAATAATTAATATTCTTATTTACTCAATGTAATTCACATTTCACTAGATGTCAGGGCAGATTAGGTGTATGAGGTAACCCATACAGTGTTTTCAATACATAAATAATTTATGTACAACTTGACTTTAATAACAAGAAGTAAATAATAAAACAAATAAAATGATTTTATCAAATAACCTGAAACTTTAGACAATTAAAAGGTTTGTGAAACAGGAATTGACCTATAAATTTAGTTAACACCACTGAGTTCTTTAATAGCAAATCATATATTAAGATGTTCTTTTGGTTAAAGTTTTCAGTGGGGTCCACCCCAACCACTGTGTGGGTATACGTGGTACTATACTTCATGGCCTAGGATCCGTATAGTGTCCTCCCTATTAATTGTATGACCCTGGCATGTGGTCATCAATTGTATGCACACACAGTGAGTTGGGGTGAAGTGGAGGTGGAGAGCGTGGGTTCTCGAAATGTCCCCCTTAACGTTGGTTCAATGCTCCGGGGTACTTGTACCGTCCAGGAGGAACCATTCCACCTTCACTGACCTCCAAATAATCAAAAGTAGAAAATAAAACATATATTTTATTTATTAGACTCGTTTGTTACAAGTACGATAAAATTTATTCTTGTTGAAATTGGTATTTTAGGACTTTTGTTATCCACTACAAGAGGGGAACAGTTTTAATTTGTTCTTTCTCATTGACTACGGAAAGAGGCTATCTGTGTTTAGCCCACATTTAGTATTTAAACTTGTTTTCAAGCATTGTAAGTTCGCAGACATACCACCGTGCAACTGGGAAGACTGGTTTCCTCAATGAACAAGTCTAATATGATAAACTATGCCACAAGAAACAACGAAAACGCTTCTGAATTTTCGTTCCAAACATATGTGATGTCAGAGTCATTTTACATGTACTGGTGTGTATTGCGTGACAACAGTAGAGTCATAAATTAATTATAAAACACGAAGTACAAGTTCATGACAGGAATAAGAAACGTTCTTCCACTTTCACCATTATATTTAACAAAATGTTTTCAAACGAAACTTACTGGTTTATATCAACTTACTTTAGTTGAAAAGAAAATCTTTATAAAGTCCAGCATGACCAGGTGGGTTAAAGCGTTCGACTCGTAAACCACGTGTTCGAATTCCCGTCGCACCAAATATACTGACCCTTACAGCCGTGTGGGCGTTATAAAGTGACAGTCAATCCCGCTATTCGTTGGGAAAACAGTAGCCCTAGAGTTGGCGGTGGGTGGTGATGACTAGCTGCCTTCCCTCTAGTCTTACACTGCTAAATTAGGGACGGCTCGGTGCAGTGGACTACTCACTTAAATACTTGTTGAATAACCCGCAAGCGATTATTCCTAGATGGAATCAAATGGTGATACCTGAAATAACTAACGTAAATATATTATAGTGGTATTATTATTGTTACTATTGTAGTTATTTCTTGATAATCGCAGAGCCATACAGTAGGCTATCTATTCTGTGTTCATCGAGGGGACTGGAACTATTAAATTTAGACTTATAAACCTCATATTTTTCTACTATCCAGCGAGAAATATAGTACATGCATTCAACTGATATTTATAACAACAGATAAAAACTAAATGCTCTTTGAAGAGTTTCTTTTGTGAAAGTATTGAAAATAAACATTCTTTACAAGTTTCCCTGGTGGGTCAGAGGTACAATTATAGACTTACAACGCAAAATCCGAGGTTAAATTCTTTGCAGTAAATACAGTAGAAAGTTCATTAGAACTTTGCTTAATTAGCTAATCAAATGCCAACCCTGATGGGATGGCGGTATGGCCATGTAATTAAAATTTGGGATTAGAGACCTCCATCAATAGACAAAACATATAGCCCTATATTTTTTATCAAGCAAAGCTCTGGAGGCTAACCGTTATATCTGAGGTTTAAAATATTATTTTATTCGATCTTTGTGCCGGACAGAGTACAGATACTGCACTGCGACACTTTGCGCTTAGCAACAAACAAACATACACTACCAGCTATGAAACAAGACCAGATGTCGTTATTACTCGATATCCTCTTAATGATTTAGTAACTATGTTTTGTTATTTTGATCAAAACAGAGGTCGAAAATCTTCGCTGATAATATGTGTGACCTGTCATCTAGTGAGTAAAATAAAAATTAAGGACTACTTCTGTTTGTTTTTTAGAGATCTCACCCTTGTAAAATAGGAAATAAAAACATATGGAATGGTAGTTATTCGTAAAATTTCTATGAGGTATATGTAAAAGGAAATAAATGCTATAATAAAAATTACACAAAGGAGTAAAGTGAGACTAACTGGATAGATTTTAAAAAGATTTCAAATCTCTACTTTGATTGGCATTGCGATCCGTCTGGACAAAATGAAGCTATTTAAATTTGTTAATCAACGTAATGATTTCAATCGTTTTAAACACTATCCATGTTTAAAATATAACAACATTATACTTTTATAATATTATTAAAGTTATTTGTAAAAATAAAATAAATAACAAATGTCCACATAATAATTTGACAGCTGATGTTCTAATAATTAATATTCTTATTTACTCAATGTAATTCACATTTCACTAGATGTCAGGGCAGATTAGGTGTATGAGGTAACCCATACAGTGTTTTCAATACATAAATAATTTATGTACAACTTGACTTTAATAACAAGAAGTAAATAATAAAACAATTAAAATGATTTTTATCAAATAACCTGAAACTTTAGACAATTAAAAAAGGTTTGTGAAACAGGAATTGACCTATAAATTTAGTTAACACCACTGAGTTCTTTAATAGCAAATCATATATTAAGATGTTCTTTTGGTTAAAGTTTTCAGTGGGGTCCACCCCAACCACTGTGTGGGTATACGTGGTACTATACTTCATGGCCTAGGATCCGTATAGTGTCCTCCCTATTAATTGTATGACCCTGGCATGTGGTCATCAATTGTATGCACACACAGTGAGTTGGGGTGAAGTGGAGGTGGAGAGCGTGGGTTCTCGAAATGTCCCCTTAACGTTGGTTCAATGCTCCGGGGTACTTGTACCGTCCAGGAGGAACCATTCCACCTTCACTGACCTCCAAATAATCAAAAGTAGAAAATAAAACATATATTTTATTTATTAGACTCGTTTGTTACAAGTACGATAAAATTTATTCTTGTTGAAATTGGTATTTTAGGACTTTTGTTATCCACTACAAGAGGGGAACAGTTTTAATTTGTTCTTTCTCATTGACTACGGAAAGAGGCTATCTGTGTTTAGCCCACATTTAGTATTTAAACTTGTTTTCAAGCATTGTAAGTTCGCAGACATACCACCGTGCAACTGGGAAGACTGGTTTCCTCAATGAACAAGTCTAATATGATAAACTATGCCACAAGAAACAACGAAAACGCTTCTGAATTTTCGTTCCAAACATATGTGATGTCAGAGTCATTTTACATGTACTGGTGTGTATTGCGTGACAACAGTAGAGTCATAAATTAATTATAAAACACGAAGTACAAGTTCATGACAGGAATAAGAAACGTTCTTCCACTTTCACCATTATATTTAACAAAATGTTTTCAAACGAAACTTACTGGTTTATATCAACTTACTTTAGTTGAAAAGAAAATCTTTATAAAGTCCAGCATGACCAGGTGGGTTAAAGCGTTCGACTCGTAAACCACGTGTTCGAATTCCCGTCGCACCAAATATACTGACCCTTACAGCCGTGTGGGCGTTATAAAGTGACAGTCAATCCCGCTATTCGTTGGGAAAACAGTAGCCCTAGAGTTGGCGGTGGGTGGTGATGACTAGCTGCCTTCCCTCTAGTCTTACACTGCTAAATTAGGGACGGCTCGGTGCAGTGGACTACTCACTTAAATACTTGTTGAATAACCCGCAAGCGATTATTCCTAGATGGAATCAAATGGTGATACCTGAAATAACTAACGTAAATATATTATAGTGGTATTATTATTGTTACTATTGTAGTTATTTCTTGATAATCGCAGAGCCATACAGTAGGCTATCTATTCTGTGTTCATCGAGGGGACTGGAACTATTAAATTTAGACTTATAAACCTCATATTTTTCTACTATCCAGCGAGAAATATAGTACATGCATTCAACTGATATTTATAACAACAGATAAAAACTAAATGCTCTTTGAAGAGTTTCTTTTGTGAAAGTATTGAAAATAAACATTCTTTACAAGTTTCCCTGGTGGGTCAGAGGTACAATTATAGACTTACAACGCAAAATCCGAGGTTAAATTCTTTGCAGTAAATACAGTAGAAAGTTCATTAGAACTTTGCTTAATTAGCTAATCAAATGCCAACCCTGATGGGATGGCGGTATGGCCATGTAATTAAAATTTGGGATTAGAGACCTCCATCAATAGACAAAACATATAGCCCTATATTTTTTATCAAGCAAAGCTCTGGAGGCTAACCGTTATATCTGAGGTTTAAAATATTATTTTATTCGATCTTTGTGCCGGACAGAGTACAGATACTGCACTGCGACACTTTGCGCTTAGCAACAAACAAACATACACTACCAGCTATGAAACAAGACCAGATGTCGTTATTACTCGATATCCTCTTAATGATTTAGTAACTATGTTTTGTTATTTTGATCAAAACAGAGGTCGAAAATCTTCGCTGATAATATGTGTGACCTGTCATCTAGTGAGTAAAATAAAAATTAAGGACTACTTCTGTTTGTTTTTTAGAGATCTCACCCTTGTAAAATAGGAAATAAAAACATATGGAATGGTAGTTATTCGTAAAATTTCTATGAGGTATATGTAAAAGGAAATAAATGCTATAATAAAAATTACACAAAGGAGTAAAGTGAGACTAACTGGATAGATTTTAAAAAGATTTCAAATCTCTACTTTGATTGGCATTGCGATCCGTCTGGACAAAATGAAGCTATTTAAATTTGTTAATCAACGTAATGATTTCAATCGTTTTAAACACTATCCATGTTTAAAATATAACAACATTATACTTTTATAATATTATTAAAGTTATTTGTAAAAATAAAATAAATAACAAATGTCCACATAATAATTTGACAGCTGATGTTCTAATAATTAATATTCTTATTTACTCAATGTAATTCACATTTCACTAGATGTCAGGGCAGATTAGGTGTATGAGGTAACCCATACAGTGTTTTCAATACATAAATAATTTATGTACAACTTGACTTTAATAACAAGAAGTAAATAATAAAACAATTAAAATGATTTTTATCAAATAACCTGAAACTTTAGACAATTAAAAAGGTTTGTGAAACAGGAATTGACCTATAAATTTAGTTAACACCACTGAGTTCTTTAATAGCAAATCATATATTAAGATGTTCTTTTGGTTAAAGTTTTCAGTGGGGTCCACCCCAACCACTGTGTGGGTATACGTGGTACTATACTTCATGGCCTAGGATCCGTATAGTGTCCTCCCTATTAATTGTATGACCCTGGCATGTGGTCATCAATTGTATGCACACACAGTGAGTTGGGGTGAAGTGGAGGTGGAGAGCGTGGGTTCTCGAAATGTCCCCCTTAACGTTGGTTCAATGCTCCGGGGTACTTGTACCGTCCAGGAGGAACCATTCCACCTTCACTGACCTCCAAATAATCAAAAGTAGAAAATAAAACATATATTTTATTTATTAGACTCGTTTGTTACAAGTACGATAAAATTTATTCTTGTTGAAATTGGTATTTTAGGACTTTTGTTATCCACTACAAGAGGGGAACAGTTTTAATTTGTTCTTTCTCATTGACTACGGAAAGAGGCTATCTGTGTTTAGCCCACATTTAGTATTTAAACTTGTTTTCAAGCATTGTAAGTTCGCAGACATACCACCGTGCAACTGGGAAGACTGGTTTCCTCAATGAACAAGTCTAATATGATAAACTATGCCACAAGAAACAACGAAAACGCTTCTGAATTTTCGTTCCAAACATATGTGATGTCAGAGTCATTTTACATGTACTGGTGTGTATTGCGTGACAACAGTAGAGTCATAAATTAATTATAAAACACGAAGTACAAGTTCATGACAGGAATAAGAAACGTTCTTCCACTTTCACCATTATATTTAACAAAATGTTTTCAAACGAAACTTACTGGTTTATATCAACTTACTTTAGTTGAAAAGAAAATCTTTATAAAGTCCAGCATGACCAGGTGGGTTAAAGCGTTCGACTCGTAAACCACGTGTTCGAATTCCCGTCGCACCAAATATACTGACCCTTACAGCCGTGTGGGCGTTATAAAGTGACAGTCAATCCCGCTATTCGTTGGGAAAACAGTAGCCCTAGAGTTGGCGGTGGGTGGTGATGACTAGCTGCCTTCCCTCTAGTCTTACACTGCTAAATTAGGGACGGCTCGGTGCAGTGGACTACTCACTTAAATACTTGTTGAATAACCCGCAAGCGATTATTCCTAGATGGAATCAAATGGTGATACCTGAAATAACTAACGTAAATATATTATAGTGGTATTATTATTGTTACTATTGTAGTTATTTCTTGATAATCGCAGAGCCATACAGTAGGCTATCTATTCTGTGTTCATCGAGGGGACTGGAACTATTAAATTTAGACTTATAAACCTCATATTTTTCTACTATCCAGCGAGAAATATAGTACATGCATTCAACTGATATTTATAACAACAGATAAAAACTAAATGCTCTTTGAAGAGTTTCTTTTGTGAAAGTATTGAAAATAAACATTCTTTACAAGTTTCCCTGGTGGGTCAGAGGTACAATTATAGACTTACAACGCAAAATCCGAGGTTAAATTCTTTGCAGTAAATACAGTAGAAAGTTCATTAGAACTTTGCTTAATTAGCTAATCAAATGCCAACCCTGATGGGATGGCGGTATGGCCATGTAATTAAAATTTGGGATTAGAGACCTCCATCAATAGACAAAACATATAGCCCTATATTTTTTATCAAGCAAAGCTCTGGAGGCTAACCGTTATATCTGAGGTTTAAAATATTATTTTATTCGATCTTTGTGCCGGACAGAGTACAGATACTGCACTGCGACACTTTGCGCTTAGCAACAAACAAACATACACTACCAGCTATGAAACAAGACCAGATGTCGTTATTACTCGATATCCTCTTAATGATTTAGTAACTATGTTTTGTTATTTTGATCAAAACAGAGGTCGAAAATCTTCGCTGATAATATGTGTGACCTGTCATCTAGTGAGTAAAATAAAAATTAAGGACTACTTCTGTTTGTTTTTTAGAGATCTCACCCTTGTAAAATAGGAAATAAAAACATATGGAATGGTAGTTATTCGTAAAATTTCTATGAGGTATATGTAAAAGGAAATAAATGCTATAATAAAAATTACACAAAGGAGTAAAGTGAGACTAACTGGATAGATTTTAAAAGATTTCAAATCTCTACTTTGATTGGCATTGCGATCCGTCTGGACAAAATGAAGCTATTTAAATTTGTTAATCAACGTAATGATTTCAATCGTTTTAAACACTATCCATGTTTAAAATATAACAACATTATACTTTTATAATATTATTAAAGTTATTTGTAAAAATAAAATAAATAACAAATGTCCACATAATAATTTGACAGCTGATGTTCTAATAATTAATATTCTTATTTACTCAATGTAATTCACATTTCACTAGATGTCAGGGCAGATTAGGTGTATGAGGTAACCCATACAGTGTTTTCAATACATAAATAATTTATGTACAACTTGACTTTAATAACAAGAAGTAAATAATAAAACAAATAAAATGATTTTTATCAAATAACCTGAAACTTTAGACAATTAAAAAGGTTTGTGAAACAGGAATTGACCTATAAATTTAGTTAACACCACTGAGTTCTTTAATAGCAAATCATATATTAAGATGTTCTTTTGGTTAAAGTTTTCAGTGGGGTCCACCCCAACCACTGTGTGGGTATACGTGGTACTATACTTCATGGCCTAGGATCCGTATAGTGTCCTCCCTATTAATTGTATGACCCTGGCATGTGGTCATCAATTGTATGCACACACAGTGAGTTGGGGTGAAGTGGAGGTGGAGAGCGTGGGTTCTCGAAATGTCCCCCTTAACGTTGGTTCAATGCTCCGGGGTACTTGTACCGTCCAGGAGGAACCATTCCACCTTCACTGACCTCCAAATAATCAAAAGTAGAAAATAAAACATATATTTTATTTATTAGACTCGTTTGTTACAAGTACGATAAAATTTATTCTTGTTGAAATTGGTATTTTAGGACTTTTGTTATCCACTACAAGAGGGGAACAGTTTTAATTTGTTCTTTCTCATTGACTACGGAAAGAGGCTATCTGTGTTTAGCCCACATTTAGTATTTAAACTTGTTTTCAAGCATTGTAAGTTCGCAGACATACCACCGTGCAACTGGGAAGACTGGTTTCCTCAATGAACAAGTCTAATATGATAAACTATGCCACAAGAAACAACGAAAACGCTTCTGAATTTTCGTTCCAAACATATGTGATGTCAGAGTCATTTTACATGTACTGGTGTGTATTGCGTGACAACAGTAGAGTCATAAATTAATTATAAAACACGAAGTACAAGTTCATGACAGGAATAAGAAACGTTCTTCCACTTTCACCATTATATTTAACAAAATGTTTTCAAACGAAACTTACTGGTTTATATCAACTTACTTTAGTTGAAAAGAAAATCTTTATAAAGTCCAGCATGACCAGGTGGGTTAAAGCGTTCGACTCGTAAACCACGTGTTCGAATTCCCGTCGCACCAAATATACTGACCCTTACAGCCGTGTGGGCGTTATAAAGTGACAGTCAATCCCGCTATTCGTTGGGAAAACAGTAGCCCTAGAGTTGGCGGTGGGTGGTGATGACTAGCTGCCTTCCCTCTAGTCTTACACTGCTAAATTAGGGACGGCTCGGTGCAGTGGACTACTCACTTAAATACTTGTTGAATAACCCGCAAGCGATTATTCCTAGATGGAATCAAATGGTGATACCTGAAATAACTAACGTAAATATATTATAGTGGTATTATTATTGTTACTATTGTAGTTATTTCTTGATAATCGCAGAGCCATACAGTAGGCTATCTATTCTGTGTTCATCGAGGGGACTGGAACTATTAAATTTAGACTTATAAACCTCATATTTTCTACTATCCAGCGAGAAATATAGTACATGCATTCAACTGATATTTATAACAACAGATAAAAACTAAATGCTCTTTGAAGAGTTTCTTTTGTGAAAGTATTGAAAATAAACATTCTTTACAAGTTTCCCTGGTGGGTCAGAGGTACAATTATAGACTTACAACGCAAAATCCGAGGTTAAATTCTTTGCAGTAAATACAGTAGAAAGTTCATTAGAACTTTGCTTAATTAGCCAATCAAATGCCAACCCTGATGGGATGGCGGTATGGCCATGTAATTAAAATTTGGGATTAGAGACCTCCATCAATAGACAAAACATATAGCCCTATATTTTTTATCAAGCAAAGCTCTGGAGGCTAACCGTTATATCTGAGGTTTAAAATATTATTTTATTCGATCTTTGTGCCGGACAGAGTACAGATACTGCACTGCGACACTTTGCGCTTAGCAACAAACAAACATACACTACCAGCTATGAAACAAGACCAGATGTCGTTATTACTCGATATCCTCTTAATGATTTAGTAACTATGTTTTGTTAATTTGATCAAAACAGAGGTCGAAAATCTTCGCTGATAATATGTGTGACCTGTCATCTAGTGAGTAAAATAAAAATTAAGGACTACTTCTGTTTGTTTTTAGAGATCTCACCCTTGTAAAATAGGAAATAAAAACATATGGAATGGTAGTTATTCGTAAAATTTCTATGAGGTATATGTAAAAGGAAATAAATGCTATAATAAAAATTACACAAAGGAGTAAAGTGAGACTAACTGGATAGATTTTAAAAGATTTCAAATCTCTACTTTGATTGGCATTGCGATCCGTCTGGACAAAATGAAGCTATTTAAATTTGTTAATCAACGTAATGATTTCAATCGTTTTAAACACTATCCATGTTTAAAATATAACAACATTATACTTTTATAATATTATTAAAGTTATTTGTAAAAATAAAATAAATAACAAATGTCCACATAATAATTTGACAGCTGATGTTCTAATAATTAATATTCTTATTTACTCAATGTAATTCACATTTCACTAGATGTCAGGGCAGATTAGGTGTATGAGGTAACCCATACAGTGTTTTCAATACATAAATAATTTATGTACAACTTGACTTTAATAACAAGAAGTAAATAATAAAACAATTAAAATGATTTTTATCAAATAACCTGAAACTTTAGACAATTAAAAGGTTTGTGAAACAGGAATTGACCTATAAATTTAGTTAACACCACTGAGTTCTTTAATAGCAAATCATATATTAAGATGTTCTTTTGGTTAAAGTTTTCAGTGGGGTCCACCCCAACCACTGTGTGGGTATACGTGGTACTATACTTCATGGCCTAGGATCCGTATAGTGTCCTCCCTATTAATTGTATGACCCTGGCATGTGGTCATCAATTGTATGCACACACAGTGAGTTGGGGTGAAGTGGAGGTGGAGAGCGTGGGTTCTCGAAATGTCCCCCTTAACGTTGGTTCAATGCTCCGGGGTACTTGTACCGTCCAGGAGGAACCATTCCACCTTCACTGACCTCCAAATAATCAAAAGTAGAAAATAAAACATATATTTTATTTATTAGACTCGTTTGTTACAAGTACGATAAAATTTATTCTTGTTGAAATTGGTATTTTAGGACTTTTTGTTATCCACTACAAGAGGGGAACAGTTTTAATTTGTTCTTTCTCATTGACTACGGAAAGAGGCTATCTGTGTTTAGCCCACATTTAGTATTTAAACTTGTTTTCAAGCATTGTAAGTTCGCAGACATACCACCGTGCAACTGGGAAGACTGGTTTCCTCAATGAACAAGTCTAATATGATAAACTATGCCACAAGAAACAACGAAAACGCTTCTGAATTTTCGTTCCAAACATATGTGATGTCAGAGTCATTTTACATGTACTGGTGTGTATTGCGTGACAACAGTAGAGTCATAAATTAATTATAAAACACGAAGTACAAGTTCATGACAGGAATAAGAAACGTTCTTCCACTTTCACCATTATATTTAACAAAATGTTTTCAAACGAAACTTACTGGTTTATATCAACTTACTTTAGTTGAAAAGAAAATCTTTATAAAGTCCAGCATGACCAGGTGGGTTAAAGCGTTCGACTCGTAAACCACGTGTTCGAATTCCCGTCGCACCAAATATACTGACCCTTACAGCCGTGTGGGCGTTATAAAGTGACAGTCAATCCCGCTATTCGTTGGGAAAACAGTAGCCCTAGAGTTGGCGGTGGGTGGTGATGACTAGCTGCCTTCCCTCTAGTCTTACACTGCTAAATTAGGGACGGCTCGGTGCAGTGGACTACTCACTTAAATACTTGTTGAATAACCCGCAAGCGATTATTCCTAGATGGAATCAAATGGTGATACCTGAAATAACTAACGTAAATATATTATAGTGGTATTATTATTGTTACTATTGTAGTTATTTCTTGATAATCGCAGAGCCATACAGTAGGCTATCTATTCTGTGTTCATCGAGGGGACTGGAACTATTAAATTTAGACTTATAAACCTCATATTTTTCTACTATCCAGCGAGAAATATAGTACATGCATTCAACTGATATTTATAACAACAGATAAAAACTAAATGCTCTTTGAAGAGTTTCTTTTTGTGAAAGTATTGAAAATAAACATTCTTTACAAGTTTCCCTGGTGGGTCAGAGGTACAATTATAGACTTACAACGCAAAATCCGAGGTTAAATTCTTTGCAGTAAATACAGTAGAAAGTTCATTAGAACTTTGCTTAATTAGCCAATCAAATGCCAACCCTGATGGGATGGCGGTATGGCCATGTAATTAAAATTTGGGATTAGAGACCTCCATCAATAGACAAAACATATAGCCCTATATTTTTTATCAAGCAAAGCTCTGGAGGCTAACCGTTATATCTGAGGTTTAAAATATTATTTTATTCGATCTTTGTGCCGGACAGAGTACAGATACTGCACTGCGACACTTTGCGCTTAGCAACAAACAAACATACACTACCAGCTATGAAACAAGACCAGATGTCGTTATTACTCGATATCCTCTTAATGATTTAGTAACTATGTTTTGTTAATTTGATCAAAACAGAGGTCGAAAATCTTCGCTGATAATATGTGTGACCTGTCATCTAGTGAGTAAAATAAAAATTAAGGACTACTTCTGTTTGTTTTTAGAGATCTCACCCTTGTAAAATAGGAAATAAAACATATGGAATGGTAGTTATTCGTAAAATTTCTATGAGGTATATGTAAAAGGAAATAAATGCTATAATAAAAATTACACAAAGGAGTAAAGTGAGACTAACTGGATAGATTTTAAAAAGATTTCAAATCTCTACTTTGATTGGCATTGCGATCCGTCTGGACAAAATGAAGCTATTTAAATTTGTTAATCAACGTAATGATTTCAATCGTTTTAAACACTATCCATGTTTAAAATATAACAACATTATACTTTTATAATATTATTAAAGTTATTTGTAAAAATAAAATAAATAACAAATGTCCACATAATAATTTGACAGCTGATGTTCTAATAATTAATATTCTTATTTACTCAATGTAATTCACATTTCACTAGATGTCAGGGCAGATTAGGTGTATGAGGTAACCCATACAGTGTTTTCAATACATAAATAATTTATGTACAACTTGACTTTAATAACAAGAAGTAAATAATAAAACAATTAAAATGATTTTTATCAAATAACCTGAAACTTTAGACAATTAAAAAAGGTTTGTGAAACAGGAATTGACCTATAAATTTAGTTAACACCACTGAGTTCTTTAATAGCAAATCATATATTAAGATGTTCTTTTGGTTAAAGTTTTCAGTGGGGTCCACCCCAACCACTGTGTGGGTATACGTGGTACTATACTTCATGGCCTAGGATCCGTATAGTGTCCTCCCTATTAATTGTATGACCCTGGCATGTGGTCATCAATTGTATGCACACACAGTGAGTTGGGGTGAAGTGGAGGTGGAGAGCGTGGGTTCTCGAAATGTCCCCCTTAACGTTGGTTCAATGCTCCGGGGTACTTGTACCGTCCAGGAGGAACCATTCCACCTTCACTGACCTCCAAATAATCAAAAGTAGAAAATAAAACATATATTTTATTTATTAGACTCGTTTGTTACAAGTACGATAAAATTTATTCTTGTTGAAATTGGTATTTTAGGACTTTTTGTTATCCACTACAAGAGGGGAACAGTTTTAATTTGTTCTTTCTCATTGACTACGGAAAGAGGCTATCTGTGTTTAGCCCACATTTAGTATTTAAACTTGTTTTCAAGCATTGTAAGTTCGCAGACATACCACCGTGCAACTGGGAAGACTGGTTTCCTCAATGAACAAGTCTAATATGATAAACTATGCCACAAGAAACAACGAAAACGCTTCTGAATTTTCGTTCCAAACATATGTGATGTCAGAGTCATTTTACATGTACTGGTGTGTATTGCGTGACAACAGTAGAGTCATAAATTAATTATAAAACACGAAGTACAAGTTCATGACAGGAATAAGAAACGTTCTTCCACTTTCACCATTATATTTAACAAAATGTTTTCAAACGAAACTTACTGGTTTATATCAACTTACTTTAGTTGAAAAGAAAATCTTTATAAAGTCCAGCATGACCAGGTGGGTTAAAGCGTTCGACTCGTAAACCACGTGTTCGAATTCCCGTCGCACCAAATATACTGACCCTTACAGCCGTGTGGGCGTTATAAAGTGACAGTCAATCCCGCTATTCGTTGGGAAAACAGTAGCCCTAGAGTTGGCGGTGGGTGGTGATGACTAGCTGCCTTCCCTCTAGTCTTACACTGCTAAATTAGGGACGGCTCGGTGCAGTGGACTACTCACTTAAATACTTGTTGAATAACCCGCAAGCGATTATTCCTAGATGGAATCAAATGGTGATACCTGAAATAACTAACGTAAATATATTATAGTGGTATTATTATTGTTACTATTGTAGTTATTTCTTGATAATCGCAGAGCCATACAGTAGGCTATCTATTCTGTGTTCATCGAGGGGACTGGAACTATTAAATTTAGACTTATAAACCTCATATTTTTCTACTATCCAGCGAGAAATATAGTACATGCATTCAACTGATATTTATAACAACAGATAAAAACTAAATGCTCTTTGAAGAGTTTCTTTTTGTGAAAGTATTGAAAATAAACATTCTTTACAAGTTTCCCTGGTGGGTCAGAGGTACAATTATAGACTTACAACGCAAAATCCGAGGTTAAATTCTTTGCAGTAAATACAGTAGAAAGTTCATTAGAACTTTGCTTAATTAGCTAATCAAATGCCAACCCTGATGGGATGGCGGTATGGCCATGTAATTAAAATTTGGGATTAGAGACCTCCATCAATAGACAAAACATATAGCCCTATATTTTTTATCAAGCAAAGCTCTGGAGGCTAACCGTTATATCTGAGGTTTAAAATATTATTTTATTCGATCTTTGTGCCGGACAGAGTACAGATACTGCACTGCGACACTTTGCGCTTAGCAACAAACAAACATACACTACCAGCTATGAAACAAGACCAGATGTCGTTATTACTCGATATCCTCTTAATGATTTAGTAACTATGTTTTGTTATTTTGATCAAAACAGAGGTCGAAAATCTTCGCTGATAATATGTGTGACCTGTCATCTAGTGAGTAAAATAAAAATTAAGGACTACTTCTGTTTGTTTTTAGAGATCTCACCCTTGTAAAATAGGAAATAAAACATATGGAATGGTAGTTATTCGTAAAATTTCTATGAGGTATATGTAAAAGGAAATAAATGCTATAATAAAAATTACACAAAGGAGTAAAGTGAGACTAACTGGATAGATTTTAAAAAGATTTCAAATCTCTACTTTGATTGGCATTGCGATCCGTCTGGACAAAATGAAGCTATTTAAATTTGTTAATCAACGTAATGATTTCAATCGTTTTAAACACTATCCATGTTTAAAATATAACAACATTATACTTTTATAATATTATTAAAGTTATTTGTAAAAATAAAATAAATAACAAATGTCCACATAATAATTTGACAGCTGATGTTCTAATAATTAATATTCTTATTTACTCAATGTAATTCACATTTCACTAGATGTCAGGGCAGATTAGGTGTATGAGGTAACCCATACAGTGTTTTCAATACATAAATAATTTATGTACAACTTGACTTTAATAACAAGAAGTAAATAATAAAACAATTAAAATGATTTTTATCAAATAACCTGAAACTTTAGACAATTAAAAAGGTTTGTGAAACAGGAATTGACCTATAAATTTAGTTAACACCACTGAGTTCTTTAATAGCAAATCATATATTAAGATGTTCTTTTGGTTAAAGTTTTCAGTGGGGTCCACCCCAACCACTGTGTGGGTATACGTGGTACTATACTTCATGGCCTAGGATCCGTATAGTGTCCTCCCTATTAATTGTATGACCCTGGCATGTGGTCATCAATTGTATGCACACACAGTGAGTTGGGGTGAAGTGGAGGTGGAGAGCGTGGGTTCTCGAAATGTCCCCCTTAACGTTGGTTCAATGCTCCGGGGTACTTGTACCGTCCAGGAGGAACCATTCCACCTTCACTGACCTCCAAATAATCAAAAAGTAGAAAATAAAACATATATTTTATTTATTAGACTCGTTTGTTACAAGTACGATAAAATTTATTCTTGTTGAAATTGGTATTTTAGGACTTTTGTTATCCACTACAAGAGGGGGAACAGTTTTTAATTTGTTCTTTCTCATTGACTACGGAAAGAGGCTATCTGTGTTTAGCCCACATTTAGTATTTAAACTTGTTTTCAAGCATTGTAAGTTCGCAGACATACCACCGTGCAACTGGGAAGACTGGTTTCCTCAATGAACAAGTCTAATATGATAAACTATGCCACAAGAAACAACGAAAACGCTTCTGAATTTTCGTTCCAAACATATGTGATGTCAGAGTCATTTTACATGTACTGGTGTGTATTGCGTGACAACAGTAGAGTCATAAATTAATTATAAAACACGAAGTACAAGTTCATGACAGGAATAAGAAACGTTCTTCCACTTTCACCATTATATTTAACAAAATGTTTTCAAACGAAACTTACTGGTTTATATCAACTTACTTTAGTTGAAAAGAAAATCTTTATAAAGTCCAGCATGACCAGGTGGGTTAAAGCGTTCGACTCGTAAACCACGTGTTCGAATTCCCGTCGCACCAAATATACTGACCCTTACAGCCGTGTGGGCGTTATAAAGTGACAGTCAATCCCGCTATTCGTTGGGAAAACAGTAGCCCTAGAGTTGGCGGTGGGTGGTGATGACTAGCTGCCTTCCCTCTAGTCTTACACTGCTAAATTAGGGACGGCTCGGTGCAGTGGACTACTCACTTAAATACTTGTTGAATAACCCGCAAGCGATTATTCCTAGATGGAATCAAATGGTGATACCTGAAATAACTAACGTAAATATATTATAGTGGTATTATTATTGTTACTATTGTAGTTATTTCTTGATAATCGCAGAGCCATACAGTAGGCTATCTATTCTGTGTTCATCGAGGGGACTGGAACTATTAAATTTAGACTTATAAACCTCATATTTTTCTACTATCCAGCGAGAAATATAGTACATGCATTCAACTGATATTTATAACAACAGATAAAAACTAAATGCTCTTTGAAGAGTTTCTTTTTGTGAAAGTATTGAAAATAAACATTCTTTACAAGTTTCCCTGGTGGGTCAGAGGTACAATTATAGACTTACAACGCAAAATCCGAGGTTAAATTCTTTGCAGTAAATACAGTAGAAAGTTCATTAGAACTTTGCTTAATTAGCCAATCAAATGCCAACCCTGATGGGATGGCGGTATGGCCATGTAATTAAAATTTGGGATTAGAGACCTCCATCAATAGACAAAACATATAGCCCTATATTTTTTATCAAGCAAAGCTCTGGAGGCTAACCGTTATATCTGAGGTTTAAAATATTATTTTATTCGATCTTTGTGCCGGACAGAGTACAGATACTGCACTGCGACACTTTGCGATTAGCAACAAACAAACATACACTACCAGCTATGAAACAAGACCAGATGTCGTTATTACTCGATATCCTCTTAATGATTTAGTAACTATGTTTTGTTATTTTGATCAAAACAGAGGTCGAAAATCTTCGCTGATAATATGTGTGACCTGTCATCTAGTGAGTAAAATAAAAATTAAGGACTACTTCTGTTTGTTTTTTAGAGATCTCACCCTTGTAAAATAGGAAATAAAAACATATGGAATGGTAGTTATTCGTAAAATTTCTATGAGGTATATGTAAAGGAAATAAATGCTATAATAAAAATTACACAAAGGAGTAAAGTGAGACTAACTGGATAGATTTTAAAAAGATTTCAAATCTCTACTTTGATTGGCATTGCGATCCGTCTGGACTAAATGAAGCTATTTAAATTTGTTAATCAACGTAATGATTTCAATCGTTTTAAACACTGTCCATCTACACTATAACTTTATTTGTTTATTTACGTTTTACTGTACCTAATATGTTGTTTTTGGATACATTTATAGCAATTTTACGAATAACCAACGATTTGTATTTTTTGTTTAAACTGTGATTTTACCCTTTGTATTAAAATTAGATTCTGTTTAGTTTTATCTGAATTCATTTTATTGAATTTAATTGTATGTGATTGAAATAAAATGTTAGTCTATCTTTATTTTGGTGGCTCCGTTTCTGATTCAGTTTAGACCCCTACTTCACCCTCTAATGACTCTGTGCTGTTTTTTTGATTTCGCGTAAAGCTACACAAAGACTATCTGCGCTAGCCGTTCATAATTTAGCAGTGTCAGACTAAAGGTAAGGCAGCTAATAATTACCACTGACCGCCAACTCTTGTGCTACTATTTTACCAACGAATAGTAGAACTATCAGTCACATTATAATGACTCCATGGCTGAAAGGGCGAGTATGTTTGGTGCGTGCGACGGGGATCCGAACTCCTCGACCCTCAGAGTACGAGGAGAGGGTAAATTATATTTTTATAAAAGAAAGACGTTAGGGATATCAGAATAAAACTAAAGCCTTAAAACTAAGAAAGAAACTAAAAATATATTATTTCCGTATTTCATAATAGTTTACTTTTATGTCGCTAGGGAAAGCACAAAATTTTCGTACATGAGGTCCTGGAATATTTCATTGCAGGAACACGTCTTACAAAATAATTTTTCTATCAATAAATAAATGTTCAAATTAATGTTGCAACTACTAGGCAGTTGAAGTATTCAATCAACTAAATGATCGGTGTTTGTGTTACTGATGTCTAATTTTAATAACTCCAGTTTCTTAATAATCGAAGCAATGCGTTCTATACTGGTCGTCTTTTTTTCAACTCTTTTGTAGAGCCAAACCTGGAATTGTGTGTGCGGTATTTGACAAACGTGTGTGTTGGACTGAGGCCTGACGAGGGGGGGTGAAAGGTATTAAAGTCCTGGGGCCCGGGGAAATATGGGATAAAGAGTAATACATTCGTATTTTAATAATGTACTTAACGCAATATTGCGGTACTGCGGAAAATCGCTTTGCCTCAAAAAATGTAAATTGTCAACACATCTGGCTTCCACCCACCAAAAAAAAAAAAAAAATTATACCCCAATAAATGTACCACGAATTTATGAAGACTTCAAAAAGGGAGCCGGGAACATAACGGTCCCCCTGCCATTCTGACCTACCTTTAGATGCCCCTTCTTGACCTTTGTAGGCTTCATTGGACTTGTAAGTGGTTTTCATTATATATTCTCATATGTTTGTCCAGGTATTTTTCTGTGAACCTATTTTTAGTGGATTATTACTAGGGAAGGTTGTACTCATTCCTGCCTTCCCCCCGACCTTGCGCGACACGGTTTGTCAGACGTGTCGTTCATTAGGAACACTTTGTAATCTGCTACTATTAGCTCTCTGTATACTGCTCATAATGGTGAAGCTATGGACCGTCTACAGCACTTTGATTCTGCATGATATGTTGCAACATTATCTTCCTGTTTTCCAGAAGTTATTTGAACGTGACTGTTTTTCCGACAATAAACCGTCCATCACTATGAGACCTGCCAATCTGAATATAAAGAAGATGACTTTTTATTCTTCTCCATTTGAGATACCTCATGACTTTCTAACTGTTACACTTACTCAGTTTGATCGCGTGTTGAAGATCGAACACGAGTGACATCCATCTCGTCCTGTCATTTGAACAAGTACTCGTAGCATGAATATTGATGTGAAGAGTCCAAAGTGTCGAATGTCAAAATTTGTGAAGATTGGTAGTTATGTAGTAATGGTAAACTACGCTGGTATGTTCCATCGTTCTGGTCGTGAGGGGCATCTTTCCTGTTCCTGTGAAGTATATGGACTTTGGGCATAATGGCGACGAATGTACTTTGTGTTGTGAAATCTGGGGGGAGGGACACAGTTCCTCGTCTTGCCTTCAGAGGGCGCCCTACTACGCTAGTGAAATGGCTATTTTTCAGTCCATTTCTCTGGGAGCCTTTGAAACATCCAACCTTATTCTCATTACTCAAACATGTGGTGTCAGTGGTCGGAGTATTCAGTGAAACCTTATGTTACTGTGTGACCTCTTTCATTACACTGATAACAGGAATATCCTTGTAGTAATCGTTCCCATGATAACAGTAATACATTTTATCATGTTAACCACTATATTTTATGGTTTGCTTTTGTAAGATGTGGGTGTCTTCCTGTATTTCTTTGTTATTTTTGTTCTTTCTATTTTACTGCTTCCAGTAAACTTTTGTTGAATGAGTTTTTGACACCTTATTTCTCCGTTCATCAAGGTTCGTGTTAAGATTGCCAATTGTTTCTTCTGCTGCATGCCTTGACCACTGAGAATGTTTCTTTTTTATTTTTATCACGCTTCAAAGTATCCAGTTATCTCATGATGTTCCTGTTGGACTTGTGTAGCCATACACATGATGTCAACATCTTTACATCTGGCCTTCTTCCATTGGTCCTGCTCTTGCTGTGATGGAGACGTTACTCTCAGATTAGTAAAGCTCAAACGAATCTTCTCAAGGCCAGATGGTTGGGTCATCTTGCATCTTCCTTTAATATTCCGTTTGACTTGACATTAGCAATGTCTGGTTTAAAATGCTTTGTGGTTTGGTTCCTTTCCTCTCTTGACGTTCTTTGATTTGATGTTTTGTCTTCTCCATTATATTATGAACGATTTTTTGTTCCAGTCTTGCTTATATTATACCTAATTTGTAATTTCTTTATCAACAGGTCTTACCTCTTATTCAGTATGTCGGTGTTGCATTTCCCTGGAGAAAAGTTGTATATGGATTATTGATCGTCTTATCATTTTCTTATTTGAAGATGGATAAGACTGAGCTTGTCTCGGTGCTTTCTTTACATTTATCTTCTGATAATGGGTATCTTGAGATTCTGCGTATTAGGATAAAATGTTTATCATTACTGTTTATCTTATCTATTTAATATCTGTTTTGGGATGGCAATCGCTGTTGTCCTTTCTCTCGCTACTCGTTGTAGGAGAAACTCAGGGTTTTCAGCTCTATACTCTCCTTGTTATTTCCCATGTACTTGGATTCTCTTATCCAGTATTTCCAGCTGTTCATCATTGTCAGATAGAGGTTAGTGGTTTTGATGTTTTGTCATTGTAGCCTCTTTATCATTTACTGGTCTCTCAACATTTTCACTAAACTGGGCAATATCAACTTTATCTCTTTTGGGATTATATTTGGATTCGTGTCGCTTTGCATCATGATGACCTGTACCTGTAGGTTTTCTGTTAGTGCATTATTCACAATATTTTACATGTATGGAAGCATCTGTATCTTCATGGTACCAGTACGTTTGGGTGCTGCCCACTCTGTCACGCTCGTGTTGAGTCAATTATGAATACTTTGGTTTTTATCTCAGTCTAGGTTTGGCGTTTCCTTTCAATTTTATTTTGTATTTCGTTTATTCCACCTACTTCTGTTCTTTAATATATTCCATTAATTGTGTCCAAGCACCTTGTGTTTTCCTTTCAATATTGTTTAATTCTATTCGGATATGCAATTTGGCTAACATGAAATAGATACTATACGATAGGTCTCGAGACACACGTCTTAATAACTTGCGTCCGGTCAGGTTTGCTTTCTCTTGCATCAGGAGGCTGACTTCCAGCCTCTGGATCGTTTTGTATTTTATCACAATTGTCTTCGCCACTTTTCACTTTGACAAGTGACCGTCTTATTAATATTTTGATTTTAATATATTTTCGTATAGTGGTGTATAATTTCATTATGTAATTTTAGTTTTGTTGTATTAATTTGTTTGCTCATGTCATTCTTGACCCGGCATGGCCTAGCGCGTTAAGGCGTGCGCTTCGTAATCTGAGGGTCGCGGGTTCGCGCACGAGTCGCGCCAAACATGCTCGCCCTCCCAGCCGTGGGGCGTTATAATGTGACGGTCAATCCCACTTTTCGTTGGTAAAAGAGTAGCCCAAGAGTTGGCGGTGGGTGGTGATGACTAGCTGCCTTCCCTCTAGTCTTACACTGCTAAATTAGGGACAGATAGCCCTCGAGTAGCTTTGTGCGAAATTCCAAAAACAAACAAACAAATTGCTGTATCATTTGATTTTGTTTCTATTTTGTAATATCTTACAATTCTGTATTATCTGCACTTGTTTTTTGTCAATAAAAGTTCAAAATCGTCTCATACTTTGTAGCCTGCGATCTGTATGATGTGCCCCTTATTAATTACTCTGACCCTGTCATGTGGTCTTCAATCGTCTGCTCATCCAATAATTCGGGGTGACGTTAGAAAGCGTGGGTTCTGAAACGTCCTCTTAACATTGGTCTAGTATAATAGGGTTCTTGTATCGTGCAGGAAGAACCATTTGAACTTCATTGGCCTCCCCTTGGAGCTAAAATTAAAATTAAAATATTCGTTTGAAATCAGTAGGAGAATTTGTTACAAGAACAAAAACATGTACATATGTTTGGTTAAAATTCTTATTTTAGATATTTCTTTATTTGCCAAAGGAGGGCGCATATTAGTTAGCACTGCGACGCATGTAACTAAATGAAGCAGTCTATATTTGCCAATCAGTGAAGGAGGGGTTGTATTTATGGTGAAATGTATCCATCTGGAAAAGATTAACTCGTTTGGTTTGTATATACTTTATGGTAGTAGTTTTATGTTTCTTATAGCAATTCTATGAAAAACCAACATTCATAAACTTTTAGTAAAGATCATTTTGTCTTCATCACTTTCAGTAGAAGACTTTAGCCTTAGTATTCTGCCGAACATCGAGTGAAGCAACTCGTCTGTTATGTGTTAAAGTTTTGATACGTAAGAAGAAGGGGTGTTGTATCTGGATACATTAAAAGTTCCGATATTTAAGAAAGAACGTTGTATATGAACACATGGAAATTTGACAGCGAAATGAATTAAGATCTCAATATGTGATAAAACCACGAACAGAGAATAAATCAACGGTAGAATAAATTAGGCTTAGGAAGTCAACTACAGAGAAGGATAAATGACGATGAAAACAGGTAAAAGGGATAGAATGTTGACAGATTGAACTACGTACTGAGTAAATCAATAGAAGAAATGTTGACAGAACCTATGATGTAATGAACAAATCAATACAAGAAATGTAGACAGAACCTACGACGTATTAAGGGCAGTTACTGCAGGGTCATGTGTTCCAACCATCTGTAATGTTGAAGTGACAGACTGGAGAGAAATACATCGAATCAACAACAAACATCTCAAACTCTTGGTCTCATTCTCTTTTACCAACGAATAGTTGCTTTATTTCGCCTTTTGGATGCAAACATCCGGAGGTAAGTTTTCGACAGCTTTGGATCAAATTAGTTTTGCCAACTTTGACTGCAGGCATCGTGACATTTCCTCAGGACGCCAGGAAAGGGTATGATGTATGGATAAATATCAGTATGGATGCAACAGTGGTATTACCAGGCTGTGATATATATTTATCATTACACAACCACTACGAAGACTGCATGAAATGTGATGTTGCTACCATCTAGTGGTGATATATTACACTATCATACCTTTTTTTTGTGTGTTAATAAAAAAGAGAACGTCAAGAATCCTTAATAATTGATTGACTTTAGCTTCATGTTAACAGCATTAAGCGTATTATTTACTGGCAAGCAAACCTAATTCATAGTAATGTGAAATTAGTGAGTCTAAATCATTTTCTAATATTTTGATAGCCTTGTAGACTCGAATAATTGCAAAAGAATAGAGTAATAAAACTAATGATGTTATTTATAATAAAAGAACAAAACACGCTTGTCTTAATAAAATACCTGAGATTTGTTTTATTGATTATGTAGTAAAGAACGTTACAGAATTTTCTATCCTAAACATCACGTTTGAGTTGTTGACTTTCATTTCGACAAAGGCCTGTGTCGACAGTTCAAAGCAAAATAAACCTGAGAATTGGGTTGATTTTAATTTCGCGCAAAGTTACTTGAGGGCTATCTGCGCTGGCCGTTCGTAATTTAGCAGTGGGAAGAAAGTTAGTCAATCCCACCCACCGCCATCTCTAGGGCTAGTCTTTTACCAACGAACAGTAGGATTGACTGTCACCTTATAATGCCTCCACGACTGAAAGGACGAGCATGTTTGGTGTTACGGGGATTCGAACCTGCGATCCCTTGGATTATGTGTGGAGTGCCTTAACCACCTGGCCATGCCGGGCGAGAATGAGTGTGAATATAAATAAATTGGGTAGCACTGTGTAAACCCGAGTAAATAAGAAACAGCGTCAGACAAACATGTTTTCAGTGCATGGTAAACATTTATTTATTAATAAACACGGTGAACATTGATTTACTAATAAGACTAAGTAAAAAAACAATGTGAAAACATGGGGACGTGTTGTAGTTATTCGGTTGTCAAAGATCACTTCGAAGGGTATTGATTTACCTTTCCAAGCATCTCTTCCGTTCTACTAAAGTAGCCTGATCAGGATGAAATCACGTGAACAGGGGTTTCAAAATGTTCCAGTATTTCTTCTTTAAGTTATAGCGATTGCTACAGAATTTTTGTCTGCTACAAATTTGGTATTTTTTGTTATAATTAATATCATAGTTTACTTGTCTCCCTCTTTCTATGTAATTGTTTTGCTTATTCGTTGTTAATAAATAAATTAAACTGTTTGTCCATATCGACTGTTAAGAAATATTTTTTACTAAAATGTACACTGCGGCTAATACTTGATAAATTGATGAAAGAACATGGCCTATCGTAATAACGTATAACCGAATGAAACAGAATAAATTATGGCAAATATAGAAAACAAAATTATTCTATGTGGTATTTATTTCAACTCCATTGTTATTACGTCTGGATTTTGTAGTTAGATGCCATCTTGTGTCTATTATAGTGCGATTATTTGTTTCCGAATTTTGTCGACAGCTTCTCGAGTTTATTCTAATTTACAATTAATACACTAGAGGACGCTATTCAATAGAATGCCGACTCTTGAGGTCCTATAATCAAATACTAGGATCGTCCGTCACATTACTACACTGTTATAGATAAAACGGCATGTAAGTATGGTGAATGGTTTAGAACTCGCCATCCGCGAAAGTAAGATATTTATTGTTATTATTTAGGATAATACAATTCTTATTTTCTCACAATAACACTTTTCTGAATAAAATTTTACGTGTTTATTGTCCTTTCCTATGTATATTTTATGGCCATTTTATTCTCTCTCTGTGTTTCTGAAATACAATTTTAGACTTAAGTTTAACGTAGTTGGTTTTTTTCTTCCCTCTAATGCTTTTCTATTTTCTGTAATAATTACACGTCATGTTGCTGATAGGATTAGAAAAAATAGTGTACATGTGTGTTATCGGATAATAATAATATCCTATACGATACAGATAAATACACTGAAACCCGAAATAATCTCATACAGTAATGTGTAATCGCCTGGGTAGCATAGCCACAAGCAGCGCCAGCCGACATTGAAAATGTGGATTTTGTAGTTAATCCAACACCAGCTACTCCGCTGTAAATTTCTAAGAAGCGGATTGCGATTTTTTTCAGCTCCTAAAGTAAAATCCAAGACATCAGATATCTCTTTAAACTGTAAGCAAGCATTAGAAACATCCATAAAATGGATCAAAGTGTTTCTTATTCTTAACGCTACGAGTGATCAATTAGTTTGTTCTGGAAGTGAACATAACAAATATTGAGAGGTGTTAACGTTGTAGGTACCTCAAACTTAGTTTTAAAATGAGATATAGTCACTAGGATTTTAGGCCAAGGAAGACGCATTCTTAAATGCTCAGACCTAAATGATATTTTAAAGCATGCTCCAGTAGGCTTAGGTGACATTGTTCATCATACGTGGGAAAACATAATTAAAAGTTGTAATAAAGTTCATATTTTTAATTTCAGATTTCAACTCTTCAGAAAACGCATGCGCCACCCTCTGTTGGACGTGGTTTAATGAAGGATTTGCTCATACATGTTATTGAGTTTTAAAAATAACACATACGCTTTTGAAGTACTTGCTGCTTTTTGTTACAGAGCAAAATCACAGTGAGTGATATGCTGTGCCTAACACCAGGAATCTAATCCCTAATTTTAGCATTGTAAGTCTTTAAATTTACCATTGTTCCACCGGGTAACAATTCCGGGCGATAATCTGACTTGATATATCTCCGGGTGTTGGGGAGAGGGAAGAAACAGGACAGACAGTGGTTTATTTTTAGTGAATGTCGTGGGTATTCTTTACCCCACAGTAAAAGATGGAGAAAGTACTCACCTTATCTGTTTCTCTTTTGTCCCCACTAGTACAGCGGTATGTTTACGGATTTACAATGCTGAAATCAGGGGTTCGATTCCCCTCGGTGGGCCCAGCAGATAGCTCGATGTGGCTTTGCTAAAAGAAAAACACACACACACACACACACAGTAATCGCTTGGCCCGGCATGGCCAAGTGGTTAAGGCACTCCACTCGTAATCCCGAGGTTCGCGGGGTCGAATCCCCGTCACTCAAACATGCTCGCCCTTTCAGCTATGGGGCGTTATAAAGTGAAGATCAACCCCACTATTCGTTGGTAAAGAGTAGCCCAAGAGTTGACGGTCAGCGGTGGTGACTAGTTGCCCTCGTTCTAGTCTTACACTGTTAAATTAGGGACGCCTAGCGCAGATAATCCTCATGTAGCTTTGCGCGAAATTCAAAAACAAAAAACAAATCACTGTTTTAGTAATTAATATCCAGGGATGAATATTTTTGTGATGCATCCAGGATCATTTTATCATTTTACAATTATATTAAAAACTTTATTGTTTCATTATTTAATTATATCAAATCCGACACTTAAATTTATCTTTAAAAAATCATTGTATACGAGACATATCTATACCACTACTGAATAGTATTTTCCGAGATGCATTTTTATTTCAAGTGGATTTCTCGTCATTAATAAATGTTTGAAATGTATTTAGGATGTTTTAGAGATTATGTAAATAATATTTGAGATTTTAAAGATGAAGAATTGTTCTCCTAATCCTAACATGAAATCTCTTTAGATTCAGACTAGTTACCAAACAGACACTATATTCGCAAACACATTTCTAGTAAAATATTTCATTAAACAATCTGTAATCTTTACTGAAAGTATACAAAATTTTGTAAAAATACATATGCTATATCAAAGGTTATAGTACAAACACTTAATGCGTGGAAGAGTGTAGACGAACTTGTGTATGTTATACCAAACCCACAGTGAAAGGGTTAACTAAGTTCGTGACCCCAAATTGACCTTTATTGTGTCCATTCAACAACTTATATGTTTTGTTCATGTCTACTAAATATAAAAAACTTTCAGTAGTCATCGGGAGCCATATTTTGACAAAAATAGAGAATTTTTAATGAAGTATTTTCTATAAGTATTTCTCCATGAACATATGGAGTCAAAGTGTTGGCTGCTCGGAGTGCAAAACGATTTTTATGTTAAATTTAGAAAGTACTTCCACTTATCTGAAAAATTCTGAAATTTCATTTCCATGACCTCTTAAAATCTCCTAACAAAATGTTAAATGTTTCTATCGATAAAACATTATATTTTATCTGTCATTTTCTCTACTGTAACTTTATATGAGGTTGTCCCATTGGACTGACCTTGTGACCACCAAATAAAAAAATCAATATACACTTAAATTACGTTTTTCTTTATAGAATAACTTCAGATTGTAACATGAAACATTTCTTTATTTGTTTGTTTGTTTTTCGAATTTCGCACAAAGCTACTCGAGGGCTATCGGTGTTAGCCGTCCTTAATTTAGCAGTGTAAGACTAGAGGGAAGGCAGCTAGTCATCACCACCCACCGCCAACTCTTGGGCTACTCTTTTACCAAAGAATAGTGGGATTGATCTAACATTATACGCCTCCACCGCTGGGAAGGCGAGCATGTTTAGCGCAACGCGGGCGCGAACCTGCGACCCTCGGATTACGAGTCGCACGCCTTACGCGCTTGGCCATGCCAGGCCAAATTTCTTTATTCTAAATATCTTGAAATGTACAACAGTACACATCTGTTTATACTTATAGTTTTATTCTCCTTTTGAATCATATTTAACTGATATTCTCAATATAAAATTTGTAATTTACTTGGTAAATGTGGAGATCAAATTGCCCTACTGAATCACATAAGACTGCTTATGAGTTGCTTGCAAGCATACCCCATAAAACTTATTATTCCTTATTTTATGTAATCTAACTTAAAACGGTTATAACCAGCTAAGCTCATTGATGTGTTTGTATGTGAATAAAGTTTGAACTGCAAGTGAAAATAGACAATTCTCAATACAGAAAACAATTTATCTCATTTGATAGATTAAAACCTTTGCTTCCTATTGAATATAAAAATATAGTATTAAACACAGATAAAATTAACAGCAATTCTAAAAACAGGATTTGATGGGTCAGTGTGAATGTAGGGTATGATTTCCTATTTTGTAGCACTGTAACTAAATAAAATTTGCCTGAACAATGTTAATATCATAAGTAATTTATATTTAATATTTCTTGGAGGGATTGTAAACACATTGGAGAATAAGGATGTCAAGAAGAAAAGTCACAATTCTTGTACTAATGTAAAATTAAGGACTGAAACCTGATGTGTTACTAAAGTTTGGATTATTAACTATGTTTCTATGACAAACTTATTCATATACCACGATAAGAAAGTAGTTCAATTAAATTTAAAATGTAACTCACTAAAACACCATAACATTCACAGAAAAAAATTAAACAAGGGTGGAAATATACACAACAGAAAAGTTAAAGGTCTCTTTCCTAGTATTTAGTCAGGAACTTAATAATAAATTATAATACAAGCAAGTCCTGATATCTGACTTTGGATCTGACTATTCAATAAACACACCTAATAGCCACACACACTTAACATCTTGAAACGGAGATCTCAAGTGATGAAAATTACAAAGAAAGAAAATGATTACTTAATAGACACACAATAACAGTAATACATCTTATGCTGTGTTTAAAATATATTTCTCTGTAACTGACTACTTTTATATCTAGTTCTGAAACATAATGAGTAATTTTACTTGACATTGAGGTTAGTCTTGTAAAAACCTTTGACAATTTAAAACAAGACATTTCTTTCTCTTCAAAACTCATACAAATGCAAAAATGACAGCATTTGCAAAATATGAAATGCAAAAGTAAAAAAAAAACTGTAGGTATCCAAAACCCTTTAATTGTCTCTCAACTACAGAATTAGCATACAATTTCAAGAAGTAGGGTCATTCTATAGCTGTGAAAAACAATATTCAGAAAAATATGTGGATGTCTTAGGAATATTAAATGGAGAAATGTATCCTGTATTAATTTATAATATGTGTTTGTTTGTTTAGAATTAAGCACAAAGCAACACAATAGACTATTTGTGCTCTGCCCACCATGAGTATTGAAACCTGGTATTTAGCAGTGTGATTTTGCAGACATACCACTGTTCCATTGGGAGATGTGTTTGTTTATTTGTTCACTTGTCCACATACCTTTCCCACAGTTTTGAAGATGGCAAAACAAAATGTTTTAAGTGAGATTCTGGTTAACTCAAGTAGGGTCATTATTTATATAGTATAGCCACCCCACCTCCATCTCTAAGAGGAGGTAAAATGCACTACAAGGTTAAATCAAATATAATAGTGATCTAGAAGCAGGTGTCTTAGGGTCTTCAACCTAAATCTGGCATTCGATTTTGTGTTCCTAGTCCCCTCATTGATTTATATGACCCTCACAAGTTAAAGGTGCAAAATGTGGGGTATGTACTGAAGGATCATGGGTGGATGTTCTAACAATATTTCTTCATGGGTTTAACCTCTTCTTCAAGTAAGATATAAATACATCTGGAGATAATGTAAGAATTTCTGGTATACTGGAGTATCTACAAATCATGAGAGGACTTTAGAGCACAACAGTACAGACCAGATATTCTATGCTTGTTCTAAAACTAAGCTGAACTCACTTTATGGATCTGTTGAATTATTCCTGTAGATGATCTGTTAAAAAGTGATTTTTCAACAGAACAACTGTTTTTGAACATTAAGTGCAACTTTTTCTAATTCACTCTAAGGTTCATTTTCTACAATCTTCACAATTTGCTTAAGAATAAGTTTTATCAGAATGATTGAATTTTGATTTTAAAATCTACCTTAGTGTTTATTTTTAATTATAAGGTCCATGTTTGCAAAACAATATTGGTATTTTAGTATTAAAACACAGTTGTCAGTGCTAATAAAACCAAGGCTAGCTGACACTTATTACTGCAGAAAACAAGGTTCTCTTGAATATCAAATATTTTGTTTTTTATACTAAAATATATGTAAGTGAAATAATTTCAATGAAAAACAAGTAATTATGGAAATGTTTAATATTTGCATAAATGTTGTTGTTTCTTTATATTAAGCTACAGAAATAAGCACTACAAATACTGCAGAATAATTTTTACAAATAACATTACAACTAAGTGTAAGCTTATTTTATATATATACCTATGTGTATTATAAATAAACTGATTTTAACTCTGTTATAGACAAGTATAGTATATTAATATCAGATCAAGTGAAGGAGGTCTTTTGACTTTGAAAAACAAAATAAATACAACATCATAATTATATAACTATCGTAAGCATATTTGTATATATCATCTTGCATATTTAAATTTCTAGTAATTTTGGTTAAATATGTTTTATTTGGGGGTCATTTGCATAAGTGATCATCAGATTTATTGAGTAAGAACAGGTAATCTCCATTATTTTGTCAAAAGACTACTAAAAACTTGCATTTAATGTTGGATGGTAGATCTATTATAGTTTTATATTTATCATATCATGATACATAAGCCACAGTAAGACAAATACACTGAAACACACACAATCTGTACTACATCTCTAATTAATTGACATAAAAGAAATATTTATCAAACAACACAAACATTTTAACAAAAGCACATTTGTGATAAATAATAAGTCATTTACTTGAATTTAACACAGTTCAACCATCCCATCCAAAGACAAAAACATTTAAAATGTTAAATTTATAACATTAAAGATGAAACTAACAATTCCTTTCATAGGTTTTCTCTACACTTTCCTCAAGTTGACCTCCTCATAATGTCAGCATATGTACAAAGACATGTTCATTCCACCCCACTCCTACATCACTGACATTTTAATCAGCTGACACAAATTTTTATTTCTGTGAAGATTTACTCAACCATTTTCTACACTGCCAGAAAACCCAAAATATTTCCACAATACTAAACTAAAGAGCATTAAATGCCTTCAAATTTGAGGTGCAAGAATTTCATTTTAATGTAAGGATTTTCCAATTTGTTTAAATACACTGAAATTATATTGGTGACAAATAAGTGACTATTCGCACATAACTTTGTCATTCAGTGCTGCCCTCTTTATACTTCCCACTATCTTCAAGACTTTCATCTGAGCTCATGTTTATACATGACATTATACATACTAATAAGTACATGACAATCCTCCACTATACGAAGTGTGACTCATTAACAGCACAGCTCACTCCCTCTGTATTCAACCATCATTGTGAAAGCAAGAAATGATGCACTGAAGGAACGGTGAAAGGAAGTATCTATCAGAAATACATTTCAGTCCATGAAAATGTTGAATGTTAAATTTTATTCACATACAACTGTAATCCAACACTGAAACAGTGAAGGGATCACAAAAACAAAATTTACTTCAAGAAGCACTCAAAATGAACCAATAGCATGTGACATTGTATACAATGGAACAGTATAGAGACAAACAGTATCAATATTCTTTTGAAGTAGTTAAAAAGGTTTGGATATGCTTATATATAGATCCTCATTTTAGTCAGGGCCATTTCTAAAATAACGTCACTTTTGAAGGAAAGCATGGATGTGACCTTTAACCGGCTCTGGTCACCAGGCTCTGTAAAAGAGAAAATGTTTCTCTCTTTAAATTCTGGAAAAGTGCAGCTTCGGTGAAAGCATCATTCACACATTGTTTCTTTAAAGACAAAGGAAAACCAAGAAGAATAATTAAAACTCATTACATAGTCAGTGTAATCCATTAAGACAACACAGTAACAAAAAAGTTTGATGAAAGTGAAAAGATGTCCACAATTAGTTGTGAACAAAGATGAGAACAGTTATGTCTAATCAATCCCTAGTAAACTCTAACTTTTGAAAGTGTCTACAATTTTCAACTTAGAATTATAATTTAGAAGAATTACTCTAAATTCCTAATGAAAATTTTTCTGTAATTTATGGACAACATTTAGAAACACCTCCTTTGAAAACTAATTTTTACAAATTAATTTCCAATACCATATACTTCTCTCTTATACTCCTAGCATTACAACAGTAACAATCAAGTCCATCCTTTTCTACTACTTCTGTACTAACTTCCCATGGAACATTTTTCATTTCCTCTTATTCTTTGTGTTTAGTTCTTTCTGGCCCTCACCACTGCTTAGTTTTAGTTTAAAACCTCCTTTATAGCTGAGTTAATAGTCTTAGAAAACAAGCCAGCTGCTACAGTATTTAAAAATAAACCTCCCATTCCAAAAAGCACCCTTCCTCCTCTGAACTAGTCGATATAAGTCCAGTCAGTCTACTCATCCTTACGGTTTACCTAAACCTAACATTTGACCCTAGTAACCTACTAATAAGTTTATTTACACAGATTATTCTATCCATACATCTTGTCAATAAATCACCCACAAATTCCACATACTTCTCTGATCCTTTTATTTTCATTCTTTCCAACATTTCACGTGCAGAAGCCAAATTCTGAAATTTGTTTGTCAACATAATAGGCTCATTACAACTAAATTCATTATTTTTTACTCTAATACTAATAGCAATCTTTCTACCTTCCTGGAAGTCACTGTCATCTGATATATCCCTTGCATATAAATAAATTATGCTCCCTCAGAATACTGCTTCCATTTCCCATGATCTACAATTCTTTTTATTGTCTCCAACTTATCCCATATAAAAATTCTACAAAAAAATCGTACAGCTTCGTCAGAAGTTTTCTCAAGTACAAACAAGTACGTAGCGGCCCGGCATGTCCATCTGCTCAAAATACTTCGCCTGAACTCTTGAGTGGCTAAAATAGGATTTACCGAACTTTATAGCGTCTTTATGGATGAAAGAACACACACTAGAAAGTATAAAAGAGAATGTTAAGTTACGGGAGATTCGAACTCTTTGTTAATATCTATCCAATTTTTTCTTATAATGTCTGACAGGAAAACACTCATTATAAAAAGAATAACATATATATGTATTGTTACCTACGGCTGTGATTGGACATTTACTTAGTAGAATTCAACCAATAAAATTATACTATAAGAGTATCTTAGCAACGTTAATGTTTGGAAAAGAATTTCAGAAATTTAGTCAAGTACTAAGAAGCTTGTTCGTTTTGTTTGTTTTTGGAATTTCGCACAAAGCTACTCGAGGGCTATCTGTGCTAGCCGTCCCTAATTTACAGTGTAAGACCAGAGGGCAGGCAGCTAGTCATCAGCACCCACCGCCAACTCTTGGGCTACTCTTTAACCAACGAATAGTGGGATTGACCGTCACATTATAACGCCCCCACGGCTGGGAGGGCGAGCATATTTAGCGCGACGCGGGCACAAACCCGCGACCCTCGGATTACGAGTCGCACGCCTTACGCGCTTGGCCATGCCAGGCCTTATCCCAAACAGTAAAGATGAGCGTGGCAATTGGCGAAAGTAATTTAATGCAGATAAAATAGCGAATCGAGTGTTATTGTTGCTGTGTTTCTTAAGAGCAGGGTTCCACAATTGATTCTCTGCGTCCTTTCCATTTTGAGGAATCGAACCTCGGATTTCAGTGTTGTTCTGTTCACTGAACATGGTATATAGCGAATTCGATAATAGATTAGTTCTCTATTTCTTTTCTGGGACCGGCATGGTCAGGCGGTTAAGGCACTCGACTCGTAAACCGAGGGTCGCGACTTTGAATCCTCGTCACACCAAACATGCTCGCCCTTTCAGCTGTGGGGATGTTATAAAGACGGTCAATTTCACTATTCATTGGTAAAAAGAAGCGTTTTTTCATTATTATCATTCACTGATTTTAGCATCTTACATGTTACTTAATGCATCATTACCTGGTTTGTGTTTACATTATTATTTTGGTCTGAATTACTTAATTTTCAGCCATTTTTACAAAAAAAGTGTTCGTGCTATTTCTTGAGTGATCATGCCATAAGATGGACATACTTTTCAAGGAATTTCACATTTCTTGCACACAGCTTTGGATCTTACTTCAATTTTATTATAATTAGTCAAAGGAAAGACTACACTTGTGTTTGTGGTGACTACTACACATAAAAGATGTGTCACCCTCCTACTGTTGGGGCTATGGTTTAATAATGATGAAACAACAGACTGGTACAATACACATTAACAGATGTAAGAATGAGAGCTTTGTTAGAGGCCTGCAGCATGCTCAGGAACTTACACTGAAGTGCACACTCAGATAATAACTCTTTCTGGTGAAGAGATTGTTTTGTTTTGAATTTCGCACAAAGCTACTCGAGGGCTATCTGTGCTAGACGTCCCTAATTTAGCAGTGTAAGACAAGAGGGAAGGCAGCTAGTCAGCACCACCCACTGCCAACTCTTGGGCTACTCTTTTACCAACGAATAGTGGGATTGACCGTCACATTATAACGCCCACACGGCTGAAAGGGCGAGCATGTTTGGCGCGACGCGGATGCGAACCCGCGACCCTCAGATTACGAGTCGCACGCCTTAACGCGCTTGGCCATGCCGGGCCACTAAGAACCTACCTAATCTTGATATTTCATCTTATAAAGAGACAAGTAAGATATTATGACAGAAATATCATTAAGAAGGATTTTTTGCTTAATTATATTTGCTGTCAAAACCCAAACTCAAATGTATGAAAAATATATTTTATCACTTAAAAATGTGAGAAACATATACTATTATAACCAGAAACGAAATAGTAAGCAGTTCCTTGTACACCACTTGTTTCCAACCGAAAAATCTCAGTCACTGTGCTTCTGTTAATTTCGATTGGAGGGCTAGCGGTACGATTGTATCTGTAGGAGATAAAATCATAGTGTAAAACTTATACAGGTGATATTTTAATGGTTATGTTGGTACTTCTTACAGTTTTATTTAATTTTGTTGTAAAGTTGTATCAGCCTCCTTTTTTCTCTTTTTTGTTGCATCAAGTTTCAGAATAAATTTACGTATTTTTGCCATAAACACAAACGAAATATTAAGATAAACATTAATAAGTACATTATGGGAAATACCATATGTGAAACTCTTGGTTACTATTTTACTAATGAAAAGAGGGTCAAACGCCCTCACTACCTGGCCATTCCTACATTATAAGTTTTGTTGGACTAAGTTGTTAACGGATTTTCTTTCCGGTTATCACAAAATGAAGTCAGCTGTAAATTTGAATTGAACGTAAATTATATTCATAAATTTCATTTTCGCTAAAAATAATATTAACATTTTAATAACTGTGGTTCTGTTTTCATACTTACCGAAGCAACCTTAAACTCTAAAAATGTGTTTTTCTTACAACAAAGCCACATCGGGTTATCTGTTGAGTCCACCGGGTAGATTTGAGAACCTTCTTTTGGTGTTGTAGGTCTGAGTGCTTCCTGCTGCACCAGCAGTAGACTGTAGAAATGGCACATCATTATTTATTTATAACAAAGACAGATTAATACTTACATTAAATGTTGCTTTGAAAAAGTATCAAGAACTCTTGGAATACTCTTTCACTAACAAATAGTGGGATTCAGCGTCTAATTGTAACGCCCTCACCACTTAAAGAACAAGTTTCTGTGGTGTGAGGGAGATTCGAACCCGCGATTCTCAGATTACGACTCGGGTGTCTTAACCACATGGCCAAACCGGGCCGATTTACCATGAATCTGCGACAAGAATAAAACATGCAAACCGTTTTCTCAACTAAACATAAACAATCTATAATAAATACATATTATGGCCATACGTACACACATCATACAATCCATGTATAAACTATTTATTAGGGCCCGGCATGGCCAAGCGTGTTAAGGCATGCAACTCGTAATCTGAGGGTCGCGGGTTCCCATCCCCGTCGCGCCAGACATGCTTGCCCTTTCAGCCGTGGAAGCGTTATAATGTGACAGTCAATCCCACTATTCGTTGGTAAAAGAGTAGCCCAAGAGTTGGCGGCGGGTGGTAATCACTAACTGCCTTCCCTCTAGTCTTACACTGCTAAATTAGGGACGGCTAGCACAGATAGTCACTGAAGAAACGGCTCCAGGCCTTTAGAAGATCTGCCAAGAACGCTATACAAGACATTTCTAGCAGAGAACATGTTTATTTGCCTGCTAAAGAAGAAAGACAGCAAAATCTGTGCAGGTCAAGAAAATCACATAATTTTATTAAAAGGCTGAGGATTTCCACGTGCTTCAGAAGAACAAAAGGAAATACTGACAACCAGACGGACTTTGTTCGTCACGACTCGTAAGTACCAGGTTTTTATGATTTAAGTTTGTTTTGAATTTTCGCACAAAGCTACTCAAGGACTATCTGTGCTAGCCGTTCGAAAGGCCGTTTATTTTCTTTATTTCATCTAAGGATATCAATGCTAATCTTCTCCAATTTAGAAGTGAAAGAATAGAGGGAAGGCAGCTAGTCATCAACAACGAATGACCAACAATGACTTTTACCAACGAATAGTGAAATTGATCCTCACATTATAACGTCCCCACCGCTGAAAAGGCGAGCATGTTTGGCGTAACGGGGATACGAGCCCCCCACCCTCAGATTACGATTCGCACGCCTTAACACGCTTGGCCTTGCCGGGCCAATGATTTAAGTAGGATACCGAATTTTCATACAGCATATACTGAACGTAATGTATTACATTACAAGAAACAAGTTGTAATTCATAAATTTTCTAAACTCTACTGGAATTCTGTTGATAGATTAATACCGATATTTTCAATTGATGGGCATTCTGTCCTCACGAGAGCTAAATGAGAAGTCAATATCATCTCATCCTTTCTAATTTTAAACAACTGGCCAACCTCTCAGAAGCTCCCTCTGAAATAAGATAACTTATTCAACTCCTAGGGTCGGAATTGACTGTCATCTATGTTACGCAGACACAACTGAAATTACGGATTGTAATTAGCTGCACTTTGGCTTGAATTTTAGACATTTAGATACGCAACCCCATATGCTGAATTTCATGTACTGCTCTCCGATGCTAGTGGAAGATATTAGAATAAATTAATAAAGTTTAACTTTAGTAAATATCTGTTTCAAATAAGCGTGTTTTTTCAGATGTGAAAAATACAATAGTTTTGACATCACTTGTGGATGATCGATGATTTTAATTTAATATATTCATTTCACAGTAAAGTTTAAATTGTGTGGAGTTTGTATATCATATATGTTTGTGAAATATCTTTAAACAACCATGACTTGTGTTTTATGTTTGTTAGTATCATAAACTTGACATGACAGTACTTGAATGTTTTAAGTTTTTCACCCATGTTAATATAAAATAGAAACATCATTCTGTATATTAACTTCTTTCACAAGATGTATAAAACCACACTCCAGTCTACCTAGGTCTAGATGTAGTTACAGTAGCTATATTCTTGTATCCGATGACACGAGTGGACGACTTATTTATAGTTTCACTCAGATGGATCACTTGTAGTGGAGCTAATAAAACCTCTTGGAAAATTATACAGAATTTTCATAGGGCAGAGAAAGATCGAAAACAGCGAAGGTAAGCACTCAATTGTTTGTACCAGAACAGCGTTTCTTTTATTGTTATTACAATAACAGTGGACCAAGACCGCCTAGAGAGATAACCTGTTTTACCAATTGCGCCACTGTGTGTTGTTTGTTTGTCACTAAGTCAGGAGACTCTACTATGATGTCATATGAGTGACGCTTGAAATTGCAATTTGTCCTGCCGTGACATTGGTAAAACGTGCACATGTCATGAATCACGAGAAGAATTATAGACTCTGTAAGAGCATGATATATGAACTTTAAAAGCGAGAAATAAAAATATATGTTACTTGTGATATTGTTTTTGTCTACTATTCAAACAAAACACATTAGAGAACCCTTCAGTAAACATCTACATTATTAATATATTTCAAGATGAAAGGATTATTATTTGCAAGTTATTTCATTGTAGAGAAAACAAAATTATTCTGACAATTATCATAGCATAATCCTGCAGAAACTAAGGTAACGGTTATAAAATACAATAATTACAATGTTTAATTGATGATGATGGTAAAAGGTCGCAACGATGTAATTATTAAAATTAACCTCGTATAGAAGTTGCTGTTATTGTATTTGAAATTAATTATTTGGTCTGTCGGATTCCTTACTAGATATCAAGACAAAACCAGTTTAGACGCTATTTAATATTGTGGAAATCAGAATTTTTTATTTTATTTCAGGGGAAGAAAAATTGCCTGAATAATTAATTGGTTTTGAAATCATATACACATCAAATGTTTTACATTGTAACTGAAACGACTGTATGAAAACAGTTATACAGTCCCCTTTATTAGTTCTACTCTCTGAGCTAAAGAAAGAAGGTTAACAAATAAAGTTTATACAGTAGCTATGGTGGTCCTAAGACCCAGCCCTTAGGTACCCTAGTTACAATATTAGTCCAGCTTTAATAATCTCCATCTGTAACAACCTAACTCTTCCATCCGGTCACTCTTCTATCCAGATACTTATCTCTCACACCAATAGAGATACGTTTCTTCACAGCCATTTATGTGGAACTTTGAAAATGCTTTCTGACAAATCCATATAAACCTAATCTACACCCTTACTCTGATCTATATAAGCAGTAACCTTTTCAAAAAATATCAAAAGATTTGTAACGTAAGATTTTCCTCAGTGGAGCCATGGGTACTATACAATGCAATACTGAATTTTGTTAAACGGCTTTGCAAAGCATGTTTTAACATAATTTACTAATATTTTCCCCCAATCTATAAAAGACAAATGGGTCTACATTTACTGAGACAATTTGTATTACCTCTCTTTAAAAGACTATTTACCTTAGCTAACTTCTAATCCTTTGGTTTCTACCAACTACTTAATAACTGACAGGAAATAGTTGGAAATGGCTCATATATCCAATATTTATACTCCTTCAAAACCATTGGAGAAATGTGATCTGGCTCACGAGACTTATCATTTTTAATATTCTAAATTTTTTTAACTAGTTCAAAATTAATGTAGCAATTTTTCAAACTCGTTTATTTAGCAACTGTTCAGAACGTGGAGTGCTGCTTAAGTCTTCGTTAATTAAAATCGAAGAAAAACAAAATTTAGTAACCCAGCCATCATATAATTATCATACACTAGCCTCTCTCTTTTATCCTTGAATGGCGCCATCTGCATTCTCTCACTTTGTTTACCCTTAATGTACTTAAAGAAACCCTTACTGTTCAATTTTTAATTTCCAGCTTGTCTTTTCTTGTACTTTCTTTTCGAAGTTCTAATTTCTTGGTTCACAATTTTTATCTCCTAGAATCTTATGAATCTCTTGTCGTACAAATCAATTTAAATTTCTTACATTTTGATGATTTTCTTTAATTTTATCACTTAATCTCTTTGTGAACCAACTTTCTTTCTCTAAGGAATGTGGTTAATTTGAATATTGAAAACTTTATATTTAAAGTTTTTCCACACGTGATCAGTGGCGCCACATAATTCATCTGACCAATTCACAACAGATGACTCTTGTTGCATCCTTTCAAAATGGCTCGGCATGGCTAGGTGATTAAGGCAACTTGTGATGCAACTCTCTAATGATTTTACGGAAACAATACACACATCTATGATGCAGCTTTTCAGTTATGTTACTAAAACACTATATTTTACTTAACTTTAAATATTGCTACTGAAACAGTAGCTGTAAATGAGATGCGACTTGAAATGATATTAGTGATACAAATTCTTATACAAGAAATTTGAATTTAAATGATTCATATTTTGTAGAAGGGTAGAGAATTTTAAAGATATTGATATATATTTCAATAATCATAAAGTTAAGCTTCTATCTTGTAAATATTGCATGCTTGTTTAATATTATAAGTCATTAGACATAGATAATTCAGTATAGAATTCAAAATATTGCTTGTAAAATTAACTTCTGATTGACACTCTCTGTGTAGCGACAGCTGTAACGTTTCATCACGTTGGTCCATATAACCTCAGTGTGATTTGATGTTTTTGAAACAATGATTTTGAATTCAGAAACTGATTGTTATATTAAAATAAAGACTCATAGTACATGTAACAAAACCCAGTCATGATGATTTCCCAGCACCATTTCAACAGTCCAAGTCACTAAAATCTATCGGTATTGCATTTACCACTTCACTGTTTCATTATCTGCTGTTCGAGGTATGCGATGAATGAACAACTATGTAGTGGAAGCACCTTTTATAGATGTAACTTGTTTCACTTCTGAATATCTTTCTTGATTGTGTTGCACAGTATTGCTAGGTGCACATAAAAGATTTTTGCCACTGTACTTTGTGTTTGTGGATTTTAATCCGTTACAAAATGCCGAACTGTGCTTACTACAGCTCAAACACGACTGGTAGTAAGTCCTTTTCTGAATGGTTCTTGTGTCGCAACTTGATCCATTTTCCTTTGTTTCACAATATAATAAAGTATAAGACACATTCTCATTTTGGAAGTTCTGAGTTTTTAATGTGAAAAACATCTGTATGTTAAGAGTGTAACATTTTACGTTGGAAAGCAACACTGTATATATTCTTTCTGAAAGTAATTAATTATTGATAACAATACACTATCTACGTAAAGATAAACAATGCCAAAATGTAATCCTTAATATGCTGTCCCACCTCTAATTTACATGGGATTTTACTGTTACGTGATTTTCTGATCTGCATATTTAAAATCGTTTTGGTATAACACACTTAACCCCTTTATTTTTTTCTGTAAAATATAAAGTAAAATAAAATGACGAGTTTGTTGAAGTTGGTAATGCATTATTCTTGGGTTATAATTCGAGATAATGTTGTTACTTCTGTTGAAATAACACTTTAGTTCATCGCTTGCATAATACCTAGAAAAGCTCAGCCAGATGGTTAAGGTGCTCGAGTTGTATGTAATCTGATGATTACGGGTTTGAATTTCGTCACACCAAAGTTGCTCGCCCTTTCAGCCAAGAACAAATTAAGATAGGGATAAATGACGGATGAGTGATTAGAAAGTCTCCTGCGATCTTTAAATCCTCATGTAATTTCCAGTCACGTTCAGACATATTGAGTAGATGCTGCTTCCTGATTATTTTCTACGAATACTTTGTCATTACTGAGCAGCTTGGATGTTTATTAGCACGTATTTCAGTGCGCTGTGTTGGTTTATTCCTGTAAGTTGTTTGTAGATATCAAATGAAATAAAGTTTTCCATACAATATTTTATAGTTCATTCATGTATCAGAGAGGACAAAGAAACCAGTAAACATATGTAGCTACATAATCAAACCATAGCAAGGTGTATTTTAATACTGAAAGGTCTTTTGTTTGTTTGGAATTAAGCAAAACCACACAATGGGCTACCTGTGCTCTGTTTAACACGGGTACCGAAACCAGGTTTTAACAGATGTGAGTCCGCAAACATGCTGCTGTGCCACTGGTGGGGAAAAAATGAAAGAGTTTTACGTTCTGCAGAATTAAAGATAAATAATATCTGAATAAAATATGTATTAGGGTTTGACTAGAATTTTAGATTTCTGTTGGTATTCCAAATGGGGTTATTACCATGTAGTGATATTTTTACTTATGTCATCTTTGGCAAATATTATTCATTGGTTTTTGTTTATGAATGATGACTTCTACATTTAAATACATGTTCCTCGAAATGAATGTATTCTTAAGCCTTTGTTTGATCTTAAACATTACGATTTGGGATTCCAGTTAACATTAAAGTGCATTAATATCGGATAATAGTAGTGAGTGAAAAATGGAATACTCTATTGTTCACTGCTCATCTGAGTGAGCAGTTTCGGACGGATATTTAAAATCATAGTTAAGTAATATGCGATACACACTTTTCTGTATTTTTTTTTCAATTCTAATAAATATAACTGGTCAAATAACTTTTGTATAAACCTAAAGAAAGATAAAAAAGTACAGAGAAATATATTATACAAAAATAATACAGTATAAATCTACATGACATTCAACCTAAGATACATGAAATATAGTAGGCACCAGTTGAAAAGCAGAACACAATCACTGGCATGTTGCAAGGATAGTTTATCAAATGTTGTGAAATACTCTTAGGACATTTCATAGAATGAACACACAGTAGACTCAGAAACGTCAACAAGTATTATAAAACCTACATAGTAAGTTTAGTGACTGCTGCTCTGAAATTGTTTTGAGTTTTCTACGTCATTGCCTGAGAATTCATGACTTGCAAAACTTCCAAAAAATGTTCTTTTGTTAATTATTCTATTGATTTTAAGAAATTTCAAGGCTCGTTTAAATAAGTTATTTACTGAAGCAATTGTGTTACGTAATTAAAACAAACGATTCAAAACAGAGTATAATCTGTCATGTTTGTGGTGAAGTCAGTGCACTGTTTCACTTTTCATTTTACTAACAATTAGTGAAAAAAAAATGGTTTACACTAAACACTCGTTTGGACTGTGAAATAATCTTTTACCAAAATACAGCTTCTATACAAAAATAAATTATTTTTTTAGATCGTTCATTAATATTTTTTCTAACATTGTACGTTTAGTGAAAATAAACTCTTGAAAATACAACAAAAAAGTAAGTTGTCGCAGGAGGAAGATCGTGTTTCTCAGCAAATAAAAATTAGTATTATGGGAGTTAGACGTGCTATAAAAATAGTTACATGTAACACAGACTTTGTACAGCGGCTTAAATATGTTGTCTGGACAATCTTCAGGTATGTAATCTCCAAGAACAATTGTTGTGAAAGAAATGAAGAAGTAATATATCAAGTCCAAATAGTCCCAGACAGGCTCCAAACAAGAAAATATAGTAGCATGGATCAAACAGAACAGAGTCATTATTGCTGCCAGGAAAGTAGAAAAAAATCGACCCGTATCTCTAATTAAATCAAATTGAAGTACTGTGGAGAACAAGTCTAACATTATATTTTACTGTTCACAGTGTATGGTGTATCATAAATAAAGAACAATAAACTGGTAATATCTCATAATTCTCCGCGCAACAATTCTTTCTTTTTAATAATTTTGATGATATGTTTTTTAATGTAATTTTCAGGCGATATTTGATGTCACATATCCACAAGGAATAAGGAGACTTCTTGACCACTTACTATATTTGATGTCACATATCCACAAGGAATAAGGAGACTTCTTGACCACTTACTATTTTTGCAGCTTACCAGCGATTTCAGCAAACTACAAATGTCGGTTGAATGTGTGTAATTAAATCAAAGTTATTTCATTGAATTTTACTTGTAATAGTATATTTTATGACGCATACAAGACAATTTGCATACAAATTACCATTATGACATTATCGGGATAAAATATAACGTGTTTATCGGCGTCACGTTTTGAACCTGAGCTCCATTGATCAGTAAGCTGACTTTGTAACTATTTGGCTACCCCTGGTTCCGCCACAAAAGACCAATATATCACCTTAATATAGGAAGGTGATGTACCATCACAATAAATATATATAATATATTATTATTAAAAGGCATTCTAATAGTTTACTTCTTACTGCTGCAGTAGCGAAGTGTTTCATCCTTATATTAAACGATTGGTAAAGATGCCCGAAATTGTAGTTTAAGAAGTGGAGAAACCACGTATCGTGGATCATTAAGCGTTTTACGTAAGCTGTTACCAAGATTAATGTTAGTGGAATACCAAGTGACTCACACACGATACAAAAAAACTCCTTCCTCTTGATAGTGGAGCCACGTGACTGTAACCTGTATTACAAACTCAGATTAATATCTAAAAACACACAGTAAGTGTTTTTATGTCTCTGTCATATGTCTGCAAAAATCAACATCAAGTATTTGTTTTCCTGAAATTATGGAGGAACATTCTTTACTATGACTAGCTGGGGTACCTGTACCGTGGATGGAAGTTATGTGAATTCATGATTAATGAAAGGTTATCTCAGGATATGAAAAGTTTTATTTCTACACATAATAAAAAAACACCATAAAATAGCAAAAATAAAATTATGAAACCATAAATTTGAATGTATCTCTTCATGGATGCATCGCGCCAAATGTGCTCGCCCTCCCAGCCGTGGGGACGTTATAATGTGACGTTCAATTCCACTATTCGTTGGTAAAAGAGTAGCCCAAGAGTTGGCGGTGGGTGGTGATCCCTGGCTGCCTTTCCTCTAGTCTTACACTGCTAAATTAGGGACGGCTAGCGCAGATAGCCCTTGAGTAGCTTTGCGCGAAATTCAAAAACAAACAAACAAACCTCATGGATGCAACAAACCTTCGTGCCAAATTTAGTGAAGATCCATCTCAGGTGTTAAGTAATGAGGGGGAAAAAAACAGCAAAATGCGAAATTGATAACTTGTGTATTTCCTCATGGATCTAATGAACTTCCATACCGATTTTTGAAAAAGATCCATGCAAACTGTGCGAAGTATTTACATGGCCAAATAACAGACAGTACTATTCTTTTATATATATGACGCCAGTAAATTAGATCTGCGTGTGTTGTATTTATGACGTCATATGTTCACCCCGAGAGCGGAGAAAAATGAATTTCTTCTGGAGAGGAAACTGTTTGTTTGTTTGTTTGTTTTGGGAATTTCGCACAAAGCTACTCGAGGGCTATCTGTGCTAGCCGTCCCTAATTTAGCAGTGTAAGACCAGAGGGAAGGCAGCTAGTCATCACCATCCACCGCCAACTCTTGGGCTACTCTTTTACCAACGAATAGTGGGATTGACCGTCACATTATACACCCCCACGGCTGGGAGGGCGAGCATGTTTAGCGCGACGCGGGCGCAAACCCGCAACCCTCGGATTACGAGTCGCACGCCTTGCGCGCTAGGCCATGCCGGGCCGAGAGGAAACTGAAGTGAAATAAGAAATTCGTAACCCTACTGCAAACCTATATGCACTCAGGATAAATATTTCGAGAAGTTCGAGGTTACACATTGCATAGTAAAAACGTTTTTTCAAGTATCATTCAAGCAAAAATTCCATTAGAGTGTGAAGAGTAAACTTGGTAAGAAAACATGGCTTTAACAACAAGCACCAAACTGTAATGTAAATATAAATATAAGGTAAAAATAGATAAACACACATAAACTTTTAGAACACCTACATTACCTCTGTTTAATCTTCCAGTTACTGTGATTATGTTTAACTACCTTTCTTTAATGCTTTTATAGCTATGCCTTGTTTATTTTTAAATAAACCGATACGAGAAATGAGTCTTAGGTTACATTTCTTAAGCTTAGAAATATTAGAATGAAAAACCCCATCGAGAATTTTTTTTTAAATTTTACATACGCTAATTAAAGACAGTTGATACTTCAGCTTACCATTCTATACCCACAATCTTTATTATATTCTTACAGTATTATGTATTATATCTGTTAAAGTTTACACTTGTAATATCACGTGGCAGCAAAAACTTTAAGTTTTAATTTCTCTTTTAAACGTTTCTTTCTAAAATAAAGGAGTAAAACTTAGATAATATAAAAGTTGTAACGTACTTTATAATAACAATTTCATTAAAATACATACATATTAAAGTGGTTTAATTACATTTTAACGTAACTCAGTAACATGCGCATTAGGGTTTGAAAATGGCTTCGTTGATACATGTTGACAGGAGTAATGCCATACTTTTAATCATAATATATTCATAACAACTACTTTATGTCTACGACCAATGACGAACTCAATTTCTGTAAATCTGAAGCATAATATTTTCATATCAACTACTTTATGCCAACAATCAATGACAAACTTGATTTCTGATAATATGTTTCCAGTCAACTTCAGAGGTAGTTACTTTAAAGTTACTAAGTTCGTTAGTAACATCTTTCTTTGTTAGGGCTGTGGTATATAACCATACCTTGTGTTTTTTACCTCCTTGTATTAATACTGATTTATTTTAACATTTGGTATTCATGCAGTTCCAGCATAACATGGTCAAGCAAGTCACTAAATTTCCTTTGCTCAATATGTTTTGTATCATTCACCTAAATAACACTACATGTCTTTTTGTGGTAGAAATGGCAATAACATCATCTATTATTTGTGAAGTTGTACATTTAACATTTTTATTGAAAGTCGAGTGATCTCTGGAAAAATTAACTTCCAAATATGTAATGTTAACCAGGTTGGATGAGTGTGTTGTTAATAAGTTAATTCAATTAGTAACATGATATTTATTCAGTTTGGAACATGGTCTTAACAGAATTATTATTCCTTGTGATTTCATCCAAACACCTTACAACAACATCAAACCTGACTCTACTCTAAACGCAACCATCCATTGTAGCATATATTTGTTTGAATAAGGATCATTTACTTTGATTTTACATTTATGTCTCACGAATTAAGGTAATCTAATATCACAAAATTATTTCACACTATATGTCTTGAAGAATCTCCCATTTTTTAGCTGAACTATAGTGCAGGAAATCGGTGCCAATTTCAATTTGTAAACTCATCTTTACAAATATTAAAATATACATGTTATTTTTATAAATTCTATATGTATTATTTTGGTATAAGTTAAATGACTAATAAATTAGTAAAGTTTGCCGAATACATTATATATTAGAGTATTTTAGCTGTATTAAGAGAGTTCAGGTATACTGAATAACTTGGATCAACTAATAAGTAAAACAAATACAAGTCGGTCCCTAAACACGAAGCAAGGTAGTCGTTGGACCTGCTGTCCTTTATTCAGCTGACCCAAATGTACCTGAAACTACGATGCGATTATCCCACATTTCCCGATCAAACTCTATATAATTAACTACTTTTATCTCTCAAAATTGAATAACATAGTTAAAATCTGGATGTACAATGCCTAGTATTAAGTTATGTCTGAGGAGATTTCAATCAATGTATTAATCGGGAACGATTTTTAAATCTTCTGTTTTGCTTTACAAGGTGATTTGTTACACTAGAGTTTAAACAACTATCTAAAAAATAATTATGTTTAATATATAATACTGTACAAAATAAAACAAAAACTATATTCTTGTCTTTCTATAGATATTTTCAGAAATCTTTGATTTGAGCTTCTTTCTTGCTGACTAAAACTATTTACATTCATATTAAAAGCTCGATAAATTCTCATTGTCAAAAATTATTAGACACAACTCTAACTTAGTAATATTCTTATAATAAAACAGTTGCTGTATACTTCATGACCAGTATCAGTAATATATCTTTAAACGTTCGGGACTCTTTCAGCAATATTGCTGACACTTGAATATAGCTTATAACCAGAAGAGACTTATCAAAATATCACTTATCAATTATCATATCAAAAGAACCTTCAGTCAAAAATCAAAGTATTATTCTTCCACATTTTATATATCCAATATACTTATGTCTGTTATTATAGAACACACCACACAATAACAATGTGAAATTACAGGCTTGAGAAAAAACTGATACATTTATTGACAAAATGTCTAAATACACTGTTATTCTATAAACACTTTAGTTCATAAAATACAAGATCAACTTTCATTAAACTTTTCTACACTATGTTTTTATTACGGTTGCAGATAAAGTCTATATTTTACATCTGTATAACAATACGAGAAAATAAACATTGATACATCACACTAAACATATTTCAATACACAAATAAACGAATAATGGATTCAAAATAAACTAAAGATGTAAGATTTCACTTTGTCGGCTCAGAAAATTATTTTACGTTTCAAATGTTTTCTTCAGATGTAATCGATTATCTTCTACTTCATTGAAACATCATCAAATACATTAATAATAAGAGGTGCAACTGAAGTTAGGTTGGTTTTTAATTCTATACTTTGGATTCTGGCAAAGAAAATCTGCAAGAGCTGTGAGTTTAGAAAGGGTGGATTGAAGTGAAGGAGATTTTGTATCCTGTTCTACAGATAAGGTAATTGTATTTTTTTTCAACTTCGGTTTTACTTTATATGATAAATTTCTTTGTGGATCTTTTGAAGAAGAGGTGCAATTGAAGTTCGGTTGATTTTTAATTCTATACTCTGAATTCTGGCAAAGAAAATCTGCAAGAGCTGTGAGTTTAGAGAGTGTATATTGAAGTGTAAGAGGTTTTGTCTTTGATTCTGCAGATAATGGAAATGTTTTTGAATGATTCTCATCGACAGGTTTAAAGAGATGGTTGGTAATTTCAGTTTTCGGCAATCCATCAATCCATCAATTTCACTTGAAATTATTGGCTTTTTTGTTATCCTTGTGAAATAAACACAAAATATATTAATAATATATTTGTCTGAAACAAAATCGGTCATAAAATAAATAATATCCTTATTTAACGGAAAAACATTCGTAATTAAGTAACTCAAATGTATTAATATTGATGTTAAAAATACATTAAACTCATTTCATTTTTAAATATCAGATGTGTGGTTTTTAATATTTTCCTCTAGCAATATTTAGTGTAAATATTAATCTGTCCTATATATAGATATATAGTGGTTTGTCATTTTAAGAAAATAAAGATATTTCGATAAGTATTGAAATACAGAAAAAGTAATTAATGCCAAATTACTTTCAGCGCTTATGATGATTTATCAATATCAGTTTACGTTCATCTTAACTTCACAGCTAACTTCACGTTGTGTACGTGACAACCGAGTAGCAAAACAGTTAAAAACTGGTCCACCAAAACTTGTAATACAGGAAGGACGTAATAGAAACTTTAGCTACTAAGTTATTGTTCATATATCTCAGACTGTAAAACGAATTCATATTATTTATTTACTATTGAAATATTAAAAATATCTTAAATATCATACGGTGATGAACAACTTCTTAAAAGTCGTTTGTTTTTTCATTTCACCTAAAGACTTCGATGTTAAAAATCTATAATGTAGCAGTGAAAGAATAGAGGGAAGGCACCGAGTTATCACCACCAGCCGTCAACTCTTGGGCTACTCTTTTACAAATAAATAGTGAAAAAAGAAATAAAAACGAAAATATTAATTGCACATTAAATGAGTTAGCTGGTGAGTTTATATTTCTAACGAATACGGATAATTAACACTTGAATCTAAATTGTTTCACCCACTGTAAGTTCTAGTTAAAAATTCGAGTTTAATTTCATAGTTCTAAAACTCCACACCTTCCTTATTCGTAAGCCTATTACATGTTAGAAATATTTAATCAGTATAAAACTCATTACCTATAAACTTGAGTGAATTCGATCCAATTAGCTATAAATTGGATGCCTCTGTACCACCTAACAATAAACAAATTAAACCAACAAAATATTATGCTTACCATAATAAAAGTATTAGAAGTGGTATTCCCACCGTGGCAAAAACAAGTGGAGGCGTAAATAACTTTTCTATGAGGGATGCTGAAATTAAAACAATATTATCATTGTTTAACATTGATATCGTTTATTAATAAATGTTTTCAAGTCGCACCAGTTGGGTAATATTTAACCTGCGAAAAATATTTAATTTCAACTCATTAACAATTTCAATACCTATAACTAAAGGAAACCAACGGGAATGAAGCACCGAAACCATTTGTTAAAACCTAGTCGTAACTTAAATTACAGAAGATGTTTTTATTAAATCAGATATATAGCATCTTTTTTTTAAATAAATGTGTCGAAAAGACATCCTATATATAGAGATCATTGTACAAACATTTATATAAATACTTATTTATGAAGTTTTACTAAATTTTTTGTCCAAAGTCATAGACGTACGAAGAATGTTTCAGAGGGTGGCTGTACAATTTTTGTTCCATTGAGTTTATATTTTCTGCTTCAGTTTTGTCTGAATTAAAATTAAAAATCTGTCCAATTAACTGTAAGTATTACAAGCTAGAGGGGCTGTTCCGATCGTACTCAATTTCATTACCATTATTAGTAGCCGCTGATTGTGTCAGTTTTGACCAGAAACACTTTACAAATTTTACTCTTCTCTGTATATCGGATTCTAATACCAATTTTAAAACGGCTAAATGAATAAATGTCCATTGTATCGTTACACTGTGGACTTTGAAGATATAGTTTGATTCCCACTATTTCAATCATTTGTCAAATGAAAATAGTTGCTGATTTGTAAACTTTTAGCCTATAATCCTTTGTTAAGTCAAATTATTGTTTATTACTCTGTAAACAATAGAAATATGTGTCCAGCTTCATCACAATTATGTTGTTTTTCAATTGTTTCTTCTCTTCAGTAATCATAATAAATGATGAAGTTGTCCAGGATAGATTAGAGCCCCCTATACTCCTAACTTGTCGAATTCTGAAGTTTTTTCTGATTTATTGGAAAACTGAGCCCCCTTTTAAAACATTGTCCTCACTTCTACGTAGTTACCAACCATGACACAAGAATATTTTTATTTCGGAATTTTTTTGTAATCATTCGGATATAAGATGCTGAGCATGTGGTCTAATATGCCATAACTTGCAAATACAACAATACGCTACTGTATTTTATATTCTGTATTGTGAGAACGTATAATTCAGATCGTTAGAAAAACAAACGTATTTTTAAACAAAAAAAAACATGAAAGTGGGAGAAAATTAACAACAAACAGTGATAATAAAAATAACTTAAGTTACATTAAAACTAACAAAAAAGAAAAAAGAAAATCTCAAAAGGTAACTGATATAGAACATCGAAACAAAAACCAGTCAAACCTCTGTTTCAAACAAAAATCTAATAAAATCAGGAGTACCAAAGAATAAAATCACAACAAAATAATTTGTTTGAATGGTAGAAACAGGTCACTTGTCTGAACTTGGTATTAAGTTCATAACGTAAGTTGGTTTATTCACAATATAAGAAGTGGATAATATTAAACTACATAAATAACATGACTTGTTAATGATACTGACTAGAATATCTAAAGTTATTTGAAAGTTAAGCATTTGCATCAATAGAATTTCTAAATATACCTGAGACAAAGTGGTTCTTAGAGCGGTTATAAGTATGTAATAAAACTTACGTTTACATGCATCCCGTGAAGAGGCTCCGGGGTTTGTAAATCGTCTTCCAGGACAAGCCGAACATTTGTATGATCCAAAATAATCACTGTAATGATCCTTGGGACACGGGACACATTCTTCCTGTTTTTTGCTTCTGAACTGTCCAGGAGGGCAGGGAACTTAATGAAAGGAATAATTTTAACGTATGTATTTAACCATATCCTAAACACCACGAATTTGACAAAAACAAGGGAATTAAATCACGTAAGAGAACCAACACAAGCTCGTTAAACATTTGTTTTTATAAATAAATATGTTATAGTATTTATAAGTTTTCTGTAAAAGCTGTTTGTTAATATATTTTCCAAAAGAATCGTCAGATACATCGAACGTACAGAAAAAAATTAGTGAAGATCAATTTAAAATAGTGTTTAGGTGTATATATATGAAAAATATATATTTTATGTATTGCAGATCGATGTATTATTGTTACCTTAAAAATACACAAAAATAAATTAAAAATTCTGATTTCGCATCTCAAACGATATTCTACAGTTTTCATAACAATGAAAACACTTTCCAAGATTTTTCATATAAAAGGTTTATTTGTGTTTTAAATTCACTCTGTGTGAAATTATGAAACATTTAATATGGTTTAATATTTACTAATTAATAAAATAGTTTCCATAACTTAGTTTGTGTCCAACAATTTGTTGTTTGGTTTGTGACCTGATGTCTTCTTTTCAGTAAATTACATTACCCCTGTAGTCACCCTTATCGAAAGCTTGAACGTCTATAATTGTAAGGTGTTTGTATATTTTCAACTTCGGTTTTACTTTATATGATAAATTTCTTTGTGGCTCTTTTGAAGAAGAGGTGCAATTGAAGTTCGGTTGATTTTTAATTCTATACTCTGAATTCTGGCAAAGAAAATCTGCGAGAGCTGTGAGTTTAGAGAGTGTATATTGAAGTGTAGGAGGTTTTGTTTTTGATTCTGCAGGTAATGGAAATGTTTTTGAATGATTCTCATCGACAGGTTTAAAGAGTTGGTTGGTAATTTCAGTTTTCGGCAATCCATCACTTTCACTTTTTGTAAGATCACTTGAAATCATTGGGTTTATGTTGTCCTTGTGAAATAAACACAAAAATATGTTAATAATATATTTGTCTGAAACAAAATCGGTCACATAAAATAAATAATATCCTTATTTAACAGAAAAACATTCGTAATTAAGTAACTCAAATGTATTAATATTGATGTTAAAAATACATTAAACTCATTTCATTTTTAAATATCAGATGTGTGGTTTTTAATATTTTCCTCTAGCAATATTTAGTGTAAATATTAATCTGTCCTATATATAGATATATAGTGGTTTGTCATTTTAAGAAAATAAAGACATTTCGATAAGTATTGAAATACAGAAAAAGTGATTAATGCCAAATTACTTTCAGCGCTTATGATGATTTATCAATATCAGTTTACGTTCATCTTAACTTCACAGCTAACTTCACTTTGTGTACGTGACAACCGAGTAGCAAAACAGTTAAAAACTGGTCCACCAAAACTTGTAATGCAGGAAGGACGTAATAGAAACTTTAGCTACTAAGTTAATGTTCATATATCTGAGACTGTAAAACGAATTTATATTATTTATTTATTATTGAAATATTAAAAAATATCTTAAATATCATACGGTGATGAACAACTTCCTAAAAGTCGTTTGTTTTTTCATTCCACTTAAAAACTTCGATGTTAAAATTCTATAATGTAGCAGTGAAAGAATAGAGGGAAGGCACCTAGTTATTACCACCAGCCGTCAACTCTTGGGCTACTCTTTTACAAACAAATAATGGATTTGACCGTAACATTTTAACATCCCGATAGCTAGAAGGAGACGGGGATTCAAGTCCCCGCCTCTCACATTGCGAGTCGAGTACCTTAATCATCTGGCCATGTCAGGCCTACCTTGAGGTCGTAAAGTCAAACTTCAACCTAATTTAATAATAAAATGTAATAAAACAATCTTGAATATCACAAAAAAATACGTTGATGAACTAATTCCTTAAAGTCAAAGAGTCAAACTTGAAGCAAATTTGAATCTCATTCAGAACAATGATTTGTCATTCCATAAGAGTGGTCTTGAGTCTGTATATTCAAATTAGAATATAAATTAAATATTTATTAAAGTGTGAGAACAATACTTATAAAGTACGTCTTTTCCGGGATTCAGTCCGTTGGCAATGTGTATTTTGTATCAGTAGATTTAGTATTTGATATGGTACATTTTTAGATTATTGTTTTGGTCAATTTGATATAATCACTTGTCAAATGTGCCTTAGCAGCTAGAATGGGCGCACAGTTCTAAATCCATTACTGCGAATTTACTCTCTAGATTTTCTGTCTATGAGTGTGTTATAAGAGTGACGATGAAGTCCCATAATTCGATATTAGTAGTTCAAGTATGTGTGACGGCTGGTGTGTTGGCTAGCTGCTTTCAATCTAACGACGAGTGATACAGATAACTTTTGTATCGGTTTTATTGTTTTTGTTGTTGTTGAATTTTGTACAAGCCTAGGGTTATCTTCGCTATCCGTCCCTAATTTTTAAGTGACAGACAAGACATGTGCTACTATTTATTAATGAACAGTGAAACTGATCGTCACAGTATAATGGCTATAAGGCTGTAATGACAGTCATGTTCGATGACGAGATTCGATCTCGCCACTGTATATTTCAAGTTTTTTTCTCCAGTACCTCAGTGTCCAATCTGAAGGCTTATAATACTAAAAACCGGATTTCGTTTGGATGGGCTTATGCTTCACACTAACAAAAAGCAACTTACATTTTTGTATTCATTGTATAATTACTTAATAAGATCTTGAACAAAATTTCTTAACACTCACGTCACAAATCTCTGATAAATTTGTCGTTGTAGAACTTCTTGTAGATTTTCTGCATCTTCCACACGTTCTACACTAGAATCTATAATTGGTGAATATTTTACAAAGTTGAAGTTTCTGTCTTTTCCTGAATTCCTGTCTTGGCAACGCAGTAATACTTTGAGACTCTCTCGTTTACGAATTATAATACTGAAAAAATGAACAGTTTAATTTTGATAAACATGTCTGTAGCTATGATTATCAATACACTTGTATCAAAACTAACATGAGCTAACCAATAAGTAGCAGCAATCTTAATATAATTTGTACAACTTTAACGTCATTACAATATTTCAATAGAATATTAGTACACTGGCAATTGACACGTTTCATAATAAGATTCTTAATTGCTTTAATCAACGTCGCAGAGTTCTGTTCTTAGAGAACAATTTTAAATCATATTCTAAATTAGGGAAAGAAATTAAAATGAAAATATTAATTGTATATTAAACGAATTAGGTGGTGATTAAATATTTCTGACGAATACTGATAATAAGCAGTTAAATCGAAATTGTTTCACCCACTGTAAGTTCTAGTTAAAAATTCGAGTTTAATTTCATAGTTGTAAAACTCCACACCTTCCTTATTCGTAAGCCTATTACATGTTAGAAATATTTAATCAGTATAAAACTCATAAGTGCCATTTAAAATTTACTTTATAAGATATCAATTTCAAAATATTTATAACAAACCATACAGATATTGAAATATATCCAAAATGTTACCCTGCCCAACCAATTAGCTATAAACTTGAGGGAATTCGATCCCATTGGATGCCTCTGTACCACCTAAAAATAAACAAATTAAACCAACAAAAATATTATGCTTACCATAATAAAAGTATTAGAAGTGGTATTCCCACCGTGGCAAAAACAAGTGGAGGCGTAAATAACTTTTCTATGAGGGATGCTGAAATTAAAACAATATTATCATTGTTTAACATTGATATCGTTTATTAATAAATGTTTTCAAGTCGCACCAGTTGGGTAATATTTAACCTGCGAAAAATATTTAATTTCAACTCATTAACAATTTCAATACCTATAACTAAAGGAAACCAACGGGAATGAAGCACCGAAACCATTTGTTAAAACCTAGTCGTAACTTAAATTACAGAAGATGTTTTTATTAAATCAAATATATAGCATCTTTTTTTTAAATAAATGTGTCGAAAAGACATCCTTTATATAGAGATCATTGTACAAACATTTATATAAATACTTATTTATGGAGTTTTACTAAATTTTTTTGTCCAAAATCATAGACGTACGAAGAATGTTTCAGAGGGTGGCTGTACAATTTTTGTTCCATTGAGTTTATATTTTCTGCTTCAGTTTTGTCTGAATTAAAATTAAAAATCTGTCCAATTAACTGTAAGTATTACAAGCTAGAGGGGCTGTTCCGATCGTACTCAATTTCATTACCATTATTAGTAGCCGCTGATTGTGTCAGTTTTGACCAGAAACACTTTTCAAATTTTACTCTTCTCTGTATATCGGATTCTAATACCAATTTTAAAACGGCTAAATGAATAAATGTCCATTGTATCGTTACACTGTGGACTTTGAAGATATAGTTTGATTCCCACTATTTCAATCATTTGCCAAATGAAAACAGTTGCTGATTTGTAAACTTTTAGCCTATAATCCTTTGTTAAGTCAAATTATTGTTTATTACTCTGTAAACAATAGAAATATGTGTCCAGCTTCATCACAATTATGTTGTTTTTCAATTGTTTCTTCTCTTCAGTAATCATAATAAATGATGAAGTTGTCCAGGATAGATTAGAGCCCCCTATACTCCTAACTTGTCGAATTCTGAAGTTTTTCTGATTTATTGGAAAACTGAGCCCCTTTTAAAACATTGTCCTCACTTCTACGTAGTTACCAACCATGACACAAGAATATTTTTATTTCGGAATTTTTTTGTAATCATTCGGATATAAGATGCTAAGCATGTGGCCTAATATGCCATAACTTGCAAATACAACAATACGCTACTGTATTTTATATTCTGTATTGTGAGAACGTATAATTCAGATCGTTAGAAAAACAAACGTATTTTTGAACAAAAAAAACATGAAAGTCGGAGAAAATTAAGAACAAACAGTGATAATAAAAATAACTTAAGTTACATTAAAACTAACAAAAGAGAAAATAAAATCTTAAAAGGTAACTGATATAGAACATCGAAACAAAAACCAGTCAAACCTCTGTTTCAAACAAAAATCTAATAAAATCAGGAGTACCAAAGAATAAAATCACAACAAAATAATTTGTTTGAATAGTAGAAACAGGTCACTTGTCTGAACTTGGTATTAAGTTCATAACGTAAGTTGGTTTATTCACAATATAAGAAGTGGATAATATTAAACTACATAAATAACATGACTTGTTAATGATACTGACTAGAATATCTAAAGTTATTTGAAAGTTAAGCATTTGCATCAAAAGAATTTATAAATATACCTGAGACAAAGTGGTTCTTAGTGCGGTTATAAGTATGTAATAAAACTTACGTTTACATGCATCCCGTGAAGAGGCTCCGGAGTTTGTAAATTGTTTTTCAGGACAAGCCGAACATTTGTATGATCCAAAATAATCACTATAATGATCCTTGGGACACGGGACACATTCTTCCTGTTTTTTGCTTCTGAACTGTCCAGGAGGGCAGGGAACTTAATGAAAGGAATAATTTATAACGTATGTATTTAACCATATCCCAAACACCACGAAATTGACAAAAACAAGGGAATTAAATCATGTAACAGAACCAACACAAGCTCGTTAAACATTTGTTTTATAAATAAATATGTTATAGTATTTATAAGTTTTCTGTAAAAGCTGCTTTGTTAATATATTTTCCAAAAGAATCGTCAGGTACATCGAACGTACAGAAAAAAATTAGTGAAGATCAATTTAAAATAGTGTTTAGGTGTGTATATATGAAAAATATATTTTTATGTATTGCAGATCGATGTATTCTTGGTACCTTAAAATACACAAAAATAAATTAAAATTCTGATTTTGTATCTTAATCGATATTCTACAGTTTCCATAATAATGAAAACGCTTTCCAAGATTTTTCTTACAAAAGGTTAAAATGTATTTTAACTTCACTCTGTGTTAAATTATGAAACATTTAGTATGGTTTAATATTTACTAATTAATAAAATAGTTTCCATAACTTAGTCTGTTTATTTGGAATTAAGCACAAAGCTCCATATTAGACTATCAGTGATCTGATCTCAACGGGTATCGAAACCCGATTTCTAGCGGTGTGAGTCTTCTGACAAACCGCAGTACCATTGGTGGTTATTTTCATAAAGTAACCTCTTTTCACAGTAATACCACAATTTAAATATTTGAAAAATGTTTCTTATGTGGGATATTTTCCGCAATACATTTATTCATGTTTTTGTTAACATTTTGTGGGCATTTGTTGTGTTTTTGTAAACTTATTCTGAAACACGATGCAACGAATAGTTGAAAACAAATGAACCTGGAGCCATTTGAATAGTAGACCGCAACGCTATCCACTAGGAAACCTTGCTATTTTCATAACGTATAGTAAGTTGTAGGTCTTATAGAAATTTTACCTAACTGATAATCTTTTATGTGATAATGTAATTAGCACAGGTATTTTTGTAGTGTGATATTTCGTTTTAACTGAAAGTCACAAAAAGTTTATTACATATATTGCTTACTTCACATATTATTTTGCGTCTCTGTGTAAAAGAAATTAAAATTCAAGCGATTTTTCATCATCCTGTCGTGAAAAATATACTTGAAGAAATATACTAACAAAAACACTTTACAAGGTTTCAATAAAAACATTTGAGTTGTGATGAATCCAAATGTACTTCATGTTTTATCTTTAAATTAATGAAAACACATGTGTCGACGAAACAGAATTTTTTCCATAAAAAAAAAGAAAAAAAATATCGTTATTCACAACTTACAGCAATCACTTTTCCCTAACATGTATCCATATGGACAAATGATGTTGTTATCTGGTGGCGAATAAACTGAAATAAAAAATTAAATAAAACTGTTAAAATTTGCCAAGTTAACCATTTTACTGACATAAGTTAAACAATCTTTTTTGTATGTTTTAACACGAAGTTTTAATGACGATATGTGAAATTGTCTAGTGAAATTTTTTTTGTTTATAAACGATTTATAATTTTTTGTAAATTTATAAGTGTAAACCATCAGTTAGTTAAACATCTTAAGTTGGAATGTTTATATCACATCAACATTCAGTAACACAGATGACTCTTATGTCGGCATGATACTCACAGGCAACATATCTGATGAGTTTGACATTTTAAAGTCAAGATAATGCATAAAACTAGAAACTATGTCTAGAGAGTTATGGGAAAATGCTCTAATAGAAAGATTGTGGATCTTTAACATCATTGAAAGTCACTGAAGTAGCTTCGAGCTTTCCTTACAAAAAGACTGTGTCCGCGTATCTTTGGGCAAAGAGAAACAACATTGTTAGCGCTCCTGATCTTCTGTCTATCAAGCTCATTAAGAGCTTGTTAGATCTTAGAACCCAAATACTCACAGGTGGTCTTACCTGTTTCCCAAACTCGCCAATTGCTCGGCTCATCAGACATAGAAGGGTCCCCGATGCTGTGCTTGTCAATATACTTTTGACTTTTCTCATCATTATGGGATCCCCATTTATTGAATTCTCCCGGGGCTTCACAATGACTAAGACCGCCCTTGAAAATACCCACCAAATTAGTTCAGTATTGAGTCTTTTATAAACGAAAGTTGAGCTCCAACGGACACGTGAATGTGTAGAAATTTGTTCCCATATAAGTTTATTGTTCAATAATCTTAATTTTTGTTGATCATAAAGGAGTGCAAAATGTAATAAACTGTCATCTATTTATGATAATTTTCGGGTTATTGTTCTATTACATTTGTTTAGTGTTCCCTTTTTTGTCAGTAGTTATACCTCACGATTATTTTGCTTCATGAACACTCAGAAACTAATCGAAACGGTTATTTCTAGTTTGCCAATGAAAACGAAATGTGTCCCTTTTGAAAGCTCTCGGATATAAGGTATCGTATTTTTGATTTAGTAGATTTTTTGCGAAGTCCACATGACCCATGAGAATATGAAACTTAGAGAGTAGCTTATAGGGTGCAATAAAAAACACTATTATTATTTTTGAGAAATGAAAATTAAGGAAAATATATTTATGCATACTTGTTTTGGTTTGTTTGTTTTGGAATTTCGAGCAAAGCTACTCGAGGACTATCTGTGCTAGCCGTCCCTAATTTAGCAGTGTAAGACTAGAGGGAAGGCAGCTAGTCATCACCACCCACCGCCAACTCTTGGGCTACTCTTTTACCAACGAATTTTGGGATAGACCGTACCATATACACCCCCACGGCTGGGAGGGCGAGCATGTTTAGCGCGAAGCGGGCGCGAACCCGCGACCCTCGGATTAGAAGTCGCACGCCTTACGCATTTATGCATACAATACAATAAACTAGAATTGTAATGCTACATATTCATTAAACACAATTTATAATACACGAATTACAGATGGTTAAATAAAACAATATGAGTTGGAACGGTGTTTGTTGAATATTTTGATTCGTGTGCGCTTTCGCAGTTAGAAGATTTTTAATGGTAACGTCAATGTCTGTATATCCATCTGTTACGGTAGTAAAGATCTATGTACATCCGAGTGGCCCAAATGGTGTATCTGTGAAGTTAGAACACTAGAAACTGTGTTTCGATACCCGTGGTGGGCAAAGCACACATAGCCCATTGTGTCGCTTTGTGTTTAACTTCAAACAAACAAGCGATCTGTGCGGTATCCGTATATACTCCTAAATTAACTTTCAAACAGCACTTAGTTTGACCTATGTATGTAACTTTATGAGCACTTACCACACTTGTATTTTTGTATGAGCCTTGAACGTTTTTTGTTGTACAAATATTGTATTAGATTCCACGTTAAATTTAAATTGATGTTAACTCTAAATCCCCGTTAATTAGAATACTATGTTAGCGGAAATTATTTTCTAAGTGAAAGATAAATATTCACATGAAGTTATAAATATTCAGTACAATGATCTACCTTTTAAATAATGGTTCACAACGATTTGTTGTTTGGTTTGTGGCCTGTTGTCTTCATTCCAGTAAATAACATTACAGTTGTAATCACCCATATCGAAAGCTTGAACGTCTTTAATTATAAGGTCGCCTGTATACTTGTCCATTCTGATTTTGTTTCCTACAGATCCAATTGTGCCTGTTCGGCTTGTCCATGTGTAGCTAACAACATCGCTAAATAAATATTTTTGTTTGTAACCAGGTGGGATACATTTAACTTCAATATCTTCTCCTCGACGGATATACGTGTGCTTAGCTTTTACATGTGTGCTTGGTAAAATAGCTCTTCCAAACACCGTAGTTTGGATTTCCGCAAGGAAGATAGCTAAGGCAAATAAAATTCGCAATAATAAAGCCATTATTCAGGAAATTTCTCTGTCTCTTTGATTTGCGTACGCTATGGGCTACTTTTCTCTAAAGGTTTATGTTGCTAAGATATGTTAATAATCTAAATAACTGTTGAAATTACACAATATATATTGTTGTTGAAGAACTCTTAGTAACTATATTGTGATTGTCAAAAATAATATTCAGGTAACAATACTTATAAAGTTATATATTAGTATTAAGCCTGTTGTAATGAGTATTGTTTCGCAAAATTGAAAAAAGAAAGGTTCGATTAATAATAATAAATATCAAATTGGCACGTATAAATGAGAACTTTAGATACGTAAACAATAAGAAAATATATCGTCACGATTAATTATTCAATGGACTAATGAATTAATTATGAATATTTATCCTCGTCATTAAAATGTGTAATTTCAATGATGAAAAAATTAACTAAAGACTTATAGGCCTTATCCCAAACAGTAAAGATGAGCTTGGCAATTGGCGAAAGTAATTTAATGCAGATAAAATAGCGAATCGAGTGCTATTGTTGCTGTGTTTCTTAAGAGCAGGGTTCCACAATTGATTCTCTGCGTCCTTTCCATTTTGAGGAATCGAACCTCGGATTTCAGTGTTGTTCTGTTCACTGAACATGGTATATAGCGAATCCGATAATAGGTTAGTTCTCTATTTCTTTTCTGGGACCGGCATGGTCAGGTGGTTAAGGCACTCGACTCGTAAACCGAGGGTCGCGACTTTGAATCCTCGTCACACTAAACATGCTCGCCCTTTCAGCTGTGGGGTTGTTATAAAGACGGTCAATTTCACTATTCATTGGTAAAGAGAAGCGTTTTTTCATTATTATCATTCACTGATTTTAGCATCTTACATGTTACTTAATGCATCATTACCTGGTTTGTGTTTACATTATTATTTTGGTCTGAATTACTTAATTTTCAGCCATTTTTACAAAAAAGTGTTCGTGCTATTTCTTGAGTGATCATGCCATAAGATGGACATACTTTTCAAGGAATTTCACATTTCTTGCAAACAGCTTTGGATCTTACTTCAATTTTATTATAATTAATCAATTTTCACCCCTTTTTTTGGCTCTTTTTAATGAATATATGACATATACTATGAAAAGGGAGTCAACTTTTCTACAGTTAATATGGGTAGCTTGTTAATTGATATATTGACTAAACTACTTAAATGTACAAGCTTTTTAGAATGTTCATTGATAAAGTTGTATATCTGTATCCCACAGCTATTACTCATTTCCCAAATAAGAAAATTACTAAAATTAGACAAATTACCATTTTTTCAGTTTATCAAATATGGATAAACTGGTGTATTTCTTATTTGAAACTGTACATACTCAGTGTTACAGCATTGAATAGATTTTTCTCTAAAATGAAAGAAAACATTATCTGACAAATTTCAATCTTTGTAGTTTAACAAATAAACTTGATAATGAATAGAAACTTTCAGTGTACATTATTGCACTTCTGTATTCACATCCTTACAGTAATTCTGAACAAATAGATTCAGAAACAACAAAACAGCTGAAGTGACAATAATTCTTTTAACATAAGAAATGATAAAGTTTGAAGCCTAACTATATTTGTTACTCCATAATGCATGTTTTTTATTCCTGACTGATGGGTTTAGATAACAGTTATTGCCTATAAGATACACAACTCTTGAATTTGATGCTTTCATTAATAGGTAGGTGTTTACTAGGACCAAATTCAGTGCTATAATAATAATGGTAACTGATATGTATAATGGATATATTTTCCAGATAGAATAAAATCGAAGCTGACCTCATTGTACTTTGTGAAGACCATTGTCTGGGAAGTGAAGAAAGGAAGTTATTAGTTCAAAACTATTTCTGGACATTTGTGAACAACTGATGATGAGTTAAAATGTTTCCATTAGTCTACAGGTTGATTCTTCTCTTCCTCTCTTGAGAACTAAATTAGAAAGTTCCATCTTGAACAAAAATGAAAATAATCAACAAGTTGAATGTTATGTTCAAGCCAGTCATTTTCAGATAGATATAATTATTGCAGTTATCAGTTGCAGGTTGTTGCACTTGAAGAGGCTGTGGTACAACTGCAGAAGCTTGCTACAGTTGATCAGTTCTTCCTCTCCTTCCACTTCCTCTGTATACAGCACTGGCAGGTATTTGAGCATGTTTTAGGACTTCATCTCTTCACTCTCTTCCATTTGTAAGACACTATTCACAGGGTTGTGGAGAGTGCTGTGGCAGTTATCAGTTGCTTAGAGCATCTACCTTGCAGTCAGTAGCAGGCAGGATCCACATTGCTATCAGTTTCAAAGCTAAGTGATTGTACGTTATCACTGCCATTTGTTATATTATTTTGTGTTTTATTCGTTCTGATCTTGCATGTGTGATGTGGATACCATTTTTATAATGTCCAAAATACTATAGAAATTGAATTTTTTTTTTTACACTTTGCATCTTTGTGATAATTAGAGACAAATGGTGTTACTTTTCAAATGTAATGCTATAAGATATTCTTTGAACTATGTAAGTATGCACCTATAAACACCTGGTAGACAAATGACTAAAACTGGAGTAAAATAAATAAACACTAAATTATGTAGCACATGCATTTTACATGCATAGAATCCTGAGAAATTGTTTCACTCATATTTTCTTTTCTATTCTAATAATATTCTGAGTTTCACATTGTACTCACTTTTGTAACAATAAATGAGAAATATAAAAGCAAGACTTTAGTACTTGTGGATCTTGTACTTTTATTGTAGTAAGTCTGATAAAAGTTAACACTTGTTAATACTTTGCTGATTTAAATTAGGAACACAAAATAATAACATGCAAACATTATATAATATCGTGTAATTAATATTATTTAAGTGGCTCTCTAAGTATTAACTATAAGTATATAAAAATACATCCCTTCGTCAAGGTGTACTCAGCAATGCAAATTTTTAGCCTGTAGCCAGAATAATTCAACAGCTGTAGTGAATGTGAGATAGCCCGTTTGTAATTCAATAAATTAAAATATACTTATTGTGTTTATTATAAATAATGCTTTAAAAATGTCAGAGAGAATTACAGATATTTTAAAAGACAATGTGTAGGAAGATATGTAGAGCTAAGAAAACAACTATATCATTGTTGACTCTTATTAAAGTTTTTGTTTAAAGTGATATTTATTATTCTTACTGGTAGTCAGACATCAATCAAGGAAGAGTTTTTTGCCATCTACAACATAAATTTATTCAGGTATGTGACAATTCCTTTTGTGTACAGAATAAAACCACAGTTTGTAGTTCTAATACTTAACCACAGATACTTCTCAACCAACAACTTCAGCCAACTAAGTATCTAATGGTTAGATTATTTACAAAATATCTGAAGAGGTCAATATCCAACATCCATGTAAATGTGGTGAGCACCAAACCATTCTGATTTTACTAGTTGTCAGTTTCCTAGAGTTTTGCATCAATTTGTGTGGTCACAAAACTGGTGATCATGGAAGGGAAAGAGTTACTGTGGGTAGAATGTTGTATTCTATGTTGTGTTGAATGTCTTATTATGCAACATGTTAACATATAATAAGTCAGTAAAACCACTTGCCACTGATTTGTCTTCCAAGGCATTATACAGACAGTATTTAACATCTTGAGTGAGTGGTTGCCCCAGAAATCTACTGGTACTTATGCAAAGTTGGAAATCTATATTGTAAAATCAAGTTTTTTTTTTAATTTTTTTTTAACACTGAAGGAAGAGAGATCAAGACAATAGAGTTTGTATCAGCAGCCAGGTGGAAAAAAAAAAAAAAGTTAAGTGTGAATACCAGATAATAAGAATATACCAGATATGTTATTTTTAAGAGCAATATTGATAGACTTGTTAAATTTAAAAGAGAAAGTACTGGTTGACACTTTTAATGTATAGCATTGAATGCAAATCAAAAATTCATTGTACAGTTTAAAGAAAACAAAGGAGTGCAACTGACCCCTGTAACATTGATAGGACAAGGAATATCAAGAAAAGGGCAATTGTTATTTTTAAAAATAGTTCTTTAACTTTTAACTGTTATAAATATAGACAGTGCAAAAAATACAACAAAATTAAAAAAAAGTTTTTTGTGTAATATTATATTGAAGCTAATAACTTAAATCACTATGATTTATGTGTGTGAACTTTGTATTTGTAAAGTATTTACCATTATATGTTTATTTTGATACCTATGCTTGTTTCTGTGACACATGTTCATGTGTTGTTGGATATGTATTGTGCCAGCCCTGACTACTCTCTAAATTTGTAGAAGATTTTGGAGAGTAAGAGCCAACAGCATTCATTTTATGAAAATGTTAGTGTGTTTTTGAACATTGGAGATTCTCATTTGACACTATTTAAACCAACATGCCATGAAATAAATTATATTGTTGGTTGCTATGGTCAATATACTAGATGCCTTTGAAGCTGTAATCGTAAATGATGTTTATTCATTGTAAAACTACCAAATTTGACCAAGAACATTTACTGAATTCAAACATTATGAACGGTTCAACTTCAGAGAATCAGGGTTCGAAATTTTCTATTTTAAGCTGGACATGTCCGTTAAAATATCAAGTTTGACCGGCACTTTCCCATCTATCACTGGACACTGTGACCGGTGGTCATATTCCTAATGTATCGGACACAAATACATCGTCCCCTCAAAAATAAATGAGGCAAAAGCTGTGTATGCACAGCCCGAATATTTTGCTTAAAAGTATATTCTATAATGAGTGGAAAATAACTTGCAAAATTTAAGATTTAATTTAAGACAAAAAAAAAACAAATTTTTAAAAACGGTCGCGAACGCTCACAAAATGTGGTTTTTAGGTTGCCTTATCCTTGCCTTCCCGGATAGTCATGTGACTGCCAAACATTCATGACGATCTGACCATGGCATCTGATAGTAAAAAAACAGGAAAGTCTCACTATCTATTTCAGTTTGGCTTCACGAGCAAGACTAATGAATCAGAAGACAACACTATGGAACCCCGAGTGAAAAATCCAAGCTTGTTGACCCAAGCCCAAGTGTTAAAGCATAAACTGTTACTGTTAGTACTGTTCGCTATGCTTCCTCGTCGTTTCCAGAATGAATGGAATAGAGGCCGACGATGGCTGGAGTATAATAACGTTACCAGACTGATGTTTTGCTCAATTTGTCAGGAATATGACCAAAGTAGTGGAAGGCAGAAGAACACCTTCATAACAGGATCTTCCAACCTGAGAGCAAGTACTGTTAAGGAGCATGAAAACAGTCACACCTACAGTCTAAGTGGTTAAGCTAAGACAGCAAAAGAAACACCTGATTTAACTCCCATGATGTAAGAATTGAGCAAACTTACCAGACTGAGAAAGATTGTTTACTTATACTGTTCAGGACTGACCTTTATATGGCTTTGAATGTCAAACCATTCAGCGATTTTCAAGAGCTTCTGTTGCTGCAGGAACACAACTTTAGTATGAACTTAACAGGACATTATGCCAATGACAAACAAGCAGTTATCTTTACGAAGTATATTGCAGAAACAATTAGAATTAATGTCAGATCTCACCTCCACACTTCATTATTCTTTGGCATTATGACTGACATTGAGCAGGAGATAGTCTATGTAAGATACTTGGACAGTGGCTGTTACCCAGTAACCCACTTCCTGTGTCTGCAGTCAGATGAGAAGGCTGATTCTGAACACTTGCTACAGGCACTTAGTTCAGGTAAAGGTTTCTTAATTACCTGGGATGAGAATTTTCTGGATTTATCCTGAATTCCCTAATTAAGAAAAATTAAAATGGACAATATTTCATGTACATTTGTGTTTTAATTCAGATTTACATAGTCATTCCATTATTAATATACATCAGTGAAAACTCAAGCATTTTTCAATTGATTTAAACCAAGAAGAACCATGTATTTACCACTGACAGAATTGGAGCTTAACCTAACACAACTAGCATAATAGATAATGGAGCAATAGAATTTTCCAAAGTACAAATTTACATTTTTTTTTTACATAAAGTAACTAATATTGGGTACTAATTTTTTTGTATTTGCAGCATTGTTCCCATATATGGCAAGTTTCCCGACTGGCTTGAATCAATTATGCCTGACAGCTGATGGGGCAGCTGTCAATTTTGGCACAAATAAAGGACTTGTCAACAGATTGAAGGCACAAAAACCTTATTTGATAGGGATCCATTGTGTTAGTCACAGATTGGAACTTGCAATTAGGAAGAACATCCCTTACCTTGATAGTATCCAAACCTTTTTAGAAAACCTATGGAAGTTTTATGACAATTTGCCACAGAACTGGGCTGGCTTCAAAGAAGCTGGTAAAGCCAACAACATTGTTGTTAGAAAGCCAACAAAAGGGACAGGAACCCAATGAGTAGCCTACAAAGAGCATGCTCTGGAGTCAGTTTTTCATAACTGGTCAGCTTTAGCGGAGCATTTGTATCAAGTAAAGCTGCATGACAAAGGGGAACGTGGACAGAAAGCTGTAGGGTTATACAGTACTTTGACAAGCCTGAAATTCATCCTGTACATGGACATATTCTTGGCAGTTCTGTCTGTTTTGACATCTCTTAGTCTCAAAATGCAAGACAATTTTGCTACTGTGAACATTGTTTCTGACAAACTCGCTGTTTGTAAAGAGAAGCTGGGCAATCTGAATCATGTTGAGAGATCCCAGAAAATTGTTAAAGAGCTCACAACATGTGAACAAACTGGCAAGTGGTTACTTAGAGGAAAGGTGATTGTTATTAGTGGTCAGATGAGAGCCAGATGCTCAAAAAGTGCCACGAAAGAGTCAGTTGCAAGTCAAATTACTGTTGAGGATGGTAAACCTCTCCCTGGATCAACAGTGTTGGCCTTGGTATGCCTCATGCAGGTGATTTCCATGTCATCTGATGAACCAGAACATGGATTTTCCCAGATGGCAGTTATTAAGGATGATTGGTGGTCCAAACTAATAAATGATTCTCTTAATGACTTGATGACAATAAAATTAGCTAAAAATAAGACCTGTGATCTTGCAAGCATAGAATTACTGTGCAAGTCTGTAGAATCCTGGTGGAAGGACAGTAAAAAACAAAAAACAGACAATTTGTGAGTCCACATGGAACTCACACACGTAAAGACAACAGAGATACTGAGTCTACATCAGCTTATGTCTCAGTGCTGGATGACTAAATCTACCAGTTTGATTGATGTGTCATTTTAATGGATACAAGGCTTGTTGCCACTTGCTTTGAAATAATGTTTCAGTGCTATGAATAAAATGATTCTGTTTTATATAATAATTGTCTCTACTTGATTTCTTGTTTTCGGTAATGTCCGGTGAAAATTTTGAGGTGTCCTGCTGAAAATTTAGAATATTTCTACCCTTGGAGAATTAACTTAAAACGTTAGTATTTCTAGAAGGATATTAAATATCTTTATCAGCAAAATGTCAATCTGTAAACAGTGTGAACCAACCAAGTAAAGACATCTTGGTAGCTTAAGCAAGGTATAACAATATCAATTTAGGTGGGATATTGAATGAAGATTTAAAGGGATGCTGAGTACTTATCTGAGACAATACCTGATTTTGTCAGCAGAATGTTTTGTGGTATCTACTTTATGACTCCTTGATATCCTGAACTTTGAGTGAAGTATTTTAAATGGCAAAGTGTGGCTGCCAGACTTCATCCAAGAAAACATAACACACCAGTTTCTTGAGTAAGATTGAAAGTGTAATTGTGATTCCTTCCTGAGATGAATAATCTATTATTTGTTGCAGTTCTGACTGGATTTCTTTCTTGAACAAATTTGCATGAACAGTATCTGGCATTCTGCTGTATAAGGGAAACATCCAGATCAAGAATTTGAGGTTGAAATTTTCTGCACATACAGGGAAGCAAAGAGCTTTTGGCCCTATAGGTGAATATTGTCTTGACTAAGCTGAAAATGTTTACCAAATCAGACAAGGGATGAAGATAAATATTTATATGATGAATAATGATCATCCAAAGGCATGGATCTGTAAAGTAAAAAATATTTCTTATTTCCAAGAGATTCTGTGGATAAGAAATAAAATTTTATTTGGATTTAGAAATACTATGTAATTTACTACTATACTTGAACTAGAGTAACATTACCTTCTTCAGAACATCATAACTCCATGATGTGAAGAAGGTGATGTTAACTAGTTGTGTTTACCCTAGTTTACAACTGCTAAATTATGGATGGCTACCATACATAACTCGAGAGCAGCTTTACACAAAATTGGGAACAAAACATATCCTCATGAACCTCCAGTAGACTAACAATGAAGTCTCATCAGAGGATGAAGTATAGAAGTACTACTTACTAAATAAGCATGACATGTACAGACGTCACAAACGTTTATATGTGAGAAAGAAAAGCAAGTATCATCTGTGGATCAAGCATTGTGAAAAGGAACATCAAAGTAAACTTCATGAACAGTGTCAAAGATCTCTGCTACATATTCTATTCCTGAAACTAAATTTGTAAATACTAAAAACAAAATGCAGAGACTCAGCTGTTGTTATGAGTAACACATCTGTGTGTTTTATAATAGTTACACAAACTGTAAATTTGCATTTGTTTATATTTCAAGAATAAATGCAAGGATCCTAACATACTTTCAATCTACTGCCAACTTCCTTTGAGAAGCTGTCTCTGTAAAATCTTAGGATGGCTAACACTAGTCTTGTTTGTTTCCTTGAATCAAACAACCTCTAACCCACCCAATGTGGATTTTGATGACAGAGCTTCACTGTGGACCACCTGATGTGACTTGAAACTTCAATCAAGGAAGCCTTTTTCAAGACACATCTTGTTTCTGTTGTTGTTGTTCTTTACCTTAAGAAAGCTTGTGATACCACGTGGAGATATAGCACTTTTGAGACTTCCACTCATATAGGTTTTGTGGCTATTTGAAACACATTACGTTTCCAATACCTAATCACCCATTGATAAAAAATGGAAATATAACTTTTTCCAAAACTCAGTCTAATTACCTACTGATAAATAAAATAGAAATAGTAGAAATATAATACTTTATTTAATAGCTAATCACTTGTGATTTATTAATCAACTATAACAAATGTCACATTTGTGTCGTGATTATATTAATCTACTGATATCAATCGTGTATATTTAAATTTTAATATTCACAAGAATACAAAATCAGCAATACACACAATTTCATTTTCAACGACAGTTCGTTTGTTTGTAGTTAAGCACAAAGTGTTAAAGGGCTGTCAATGTCCTTCCCACCACGGGTATTTGAATCTGCTTTCTAGCATTGTAAATCCGCAGATATAACGCCTTGCCCCAAGAAAATTTTAGCGAAAGCAAATGAATAAGTTAAAGAAAAATCTTTATTCTCGATCACGTGTATTTTTTATAGCAAAGACCCTTCAGGTTATCTGCTGTGTCCTCTGAAGGAGTTAGTCTTCTACAATTTCAACTAATAACACAATTTATCTCCATCTTATATCGTTTGGGCAGTTAACCAAAACTGGAAAGAATAATGACTGTAATCAGTGAAAGCTTGCAGAGCTCAATGTTTTACTGTCTTAAAGTTTCTTCCATGAAATTATTTTATAAGATGAATTTAATAACTTGTTTGTATCAAATTATAATTTGATAATGTAGACAGTACTATAGAAAAGTGTTGAGAAAATGTCTGTCAAAAATTAGATTTCAGGTTACTTTTAAAAAATAATGGTTTGAATTTTGCACAAAGCTACACGAGGGCTATCTGTGCAAGCCGTCCCTAATTTAGCAGTGTAAGACTAGAGGGAAGGCAGCTAGTCTTCAACACCCATCGTCAACTGTTGGGCTACTCTTTTATCAACGAATAGTGAGATTGATCCTCACATTATAACGTCCCTACTGCTGAAAGAGCGAGCATGTTTAGCGGGACTCGGATACGAACCCGCGACTCTCAGATAACGAGTCGAGTGCCTTAATCACCTGGCCAATAATAATGGAAGGTAAATCACAGGTGAAACATTAAAAGTTTATTCACCTGCATATTTAGTATAACAGAAACTCAGTGGAAGTGCTTGAGTTTAGCACAGTTAATATTTTCTATGTCTACCATTTGCACTAATAATTGCAGACAGTCTGTAAGGCATTTCTGCAACAAGTTTAATCAAACTGTCCTTTGGGACTTTACTCCAAATCCCTCTCATACACTCCATAAATTTTCTTCAGAATTAACTTTTGATTTGTCAAGTTTTTGATCTATAAAATTCCAGATTTGTTCAACTGGGCTGAGATCAGAGCTCTTTGGGGACCATCACATTTGAATCACTCCAACAGTTTCTTTCTTAGCTAAGTAATTTTTGCTTAGGTTGGATGAGTGTTTGAAATCATTAACTTCTTGACAGTACAATCCAGTAATATGCAAACCACTGGGTATACTTTGACAGATCAGTATCTGATGGTAGTTGCACTGGTCCATTGTTTCAGCTATTTTACAAATATCTTCTGTCACCTCAGCACAAAAACACCACCAAACCATCACACTGGTTCCCCCCGTACGTCATGGTAGATGCTCTATATTGAGGTAAATATATTTCACTTTTTTTTTCTTCTGCTGGATGTATAACCTATGTTATGAACCAAATATTGCAGACTTTAACTCAACTGTCCATAACACCCCTTTCCAATCATCAACAGTACAGTTTACGTACTTTTTAGCAAATTTCAGTATCTTGCCAATACTTGAAAGACGAGGTAAAGGTTTTCTTAACTGCTACATGACCAAATACTCCATTCTCATTGAGTTTCCTTGATACTGTAGATCTGGTCACTTTTCTGTTATTTGGTACATGGTCGTTTATCTCATAGTTTGAGATCAACAAAAGTCTTCCTTCTGCTTCAAAGACTGCATAAACAAAGATATTAAAAAACATCGGTATCATTTAATTTAGGTGTTCTACTTTTCCTTTCCTATTTTCAAATTTACACATCTCAGTCTCTTGATCTATGGTGTACTTGACAGTGTTTGGGAAGCATTTCAAGTCAGCAACAATTTGTCAGAGTCCAACAAACATCTCATAAAGCTTTTACATAATCTCTCTGCTCTACTAACTATGTTCTGTGCTTTTTTGGAAAGTGTAATATTGTTGTGTATGCTGGTGGGTGTGGCAAGAGGTGTCTGATTTTCTATCTGATAGCTCTGTAACTAAACAAGATACAAAGCTATAAATATTTTGTTTCAGTGATGATGGTAATATAGTGAGTAATATATGTTAAATTTTGTACTTATAGTTGTGAATAAATTTGAAAAGGGGACAGTCTATAATAAAAACTGTCACATTTGTCACAGTAGGAGAAATTTGGGATTTTAAAGAATATTGCTTTATAAAAGTAAGAAACTGAAACTTATACTATTGTAAAATATAGATTTTTAGCTACAATTTTATGCTATACTAATTAGTAGAACGTAAAAAATAGTTTAATTAAATCCTGAATGCAAATCACTAAAATCCTCATGACACATGCAGTAAAGGATGTATGTGGACACAGCTAAATTGTGTATCATTCTCTACATGAGCAAGAACCTAATGAGGTATTTACTTGAACTTAAAGAGTTAATAAAAACTGCAATCATATCAATTGTCATGAAATTATAAACCTGTTAAAATTAGATATTTTGATTATTTCAATATTTAAAAAATTGAATTATAAATATATATATGTTTGTTTGTTATTAAGTACAGAGCTAGATAATGGTATATTTTGTGATGTCGAGTTTTAGCTTCATTATTTATTTTTGACTTCAAGATTTTAAGCTTTGGCAATTTGAGAGAAGAAGCTCACAAATCAAGGATCTCAAATTTGATTCCAACTAACATCAAAATTGCTCACTATTTGTTTGATATGACAAAACTACAAAGGCTATCTCTGTTGCTGCCACTCATTTTGAGTTACTGACTGGAGAAAAGACAAACAGCTAGCAACACTCACTGCCAACTTTTCTGGTTTTACTTGTACATACCATGATTTAAGAACACTGTATTAATCAGTTAATTAATCAAGTCCAGTCTGATTAAAGTATTCATCTTTTCACTTCAGGTTCATGCTTTATATAGCTTACAACATATCTGTATTCCTTCAGCACATATGAATATCTCAACAACAGGATTTCAATGTGAATCTCATAACTCAGTG